>NC_056732.1:1091653168-1091678168 GCF_019279795.1 Protopterus annectens
CCAAGGCAAATGCCCTACACACAGAAGTAACACCCTGACACCTACATGACAATTGCATTGGATGCTTATGCTAACCAGTGCTAGATGTGTGGCTTTAGTAATCCATTTGCTCAATGTAGAACCTGCAATGGGAAATACTGACATCTGTGCAGTGAGGAACACCTGGCTGAAAGCTCTGTAGTGCACAATTGCACTACCACCATACAACTCCGATCCAGACGTGGGCCATAACAGTGGTATGGACCATTCCAGTTGGTGGTGTACACATATTCATAAAGGCTACTCACATGTAAAGACCACTACTCCGACATAACGCATCATAGATGAGTCAGATACAGGTGACAGTGGCAAATGCTGCATTCTAGGTTGTATCCCTGTATACATCCACCACCTTGTTCCTAGACTACCAACACACATCGATATGACATGGTATGACATAGTATGGTAGACCACCAGATAATCCTCAATTGATGGACTGTACCTAGGCCTACATCAACTGTGCAAAGTACCCATGTACAGACACAGCTGCATAATGTGTTATGCAATGCAATAATACCACTGTTTTGTAACCAGCTCAGTTGTACATATACCAGGGTCCCACAGATTTTGTCAGCATTAACACGGTCGACTGTTGCTGTACACCAGTAAACAACACCCTCATGGTTGAATATGACCTAACCGTACCTGCCCTGGATATGTACATCCCACACTCGTACAACATAAATTACATTACCATAGCTTTCATTTTATTTTCTACATACAGGTGGCTACAGTCATTACACACATGCACATGGCAGATAGCATGCGAGAACAGTACATAAGGTTCGATATCTATGTTGACAGTGGTAATATCCCCTCTCTATTGATCACCCATGACACCTATATCATGCAACATCCCATGTGGCATGTATAGACATGTCCACCTAATGCAATGCCTACAAACATACCCAAATAACAGGACCATAAGACCTGCACAAGGCCTGTATTGACAGACTCATGGAAATCCAGCTTTGCTCTGTATGTTCCTGAGTAGTCACAGGTGACATGTTCATGACATGTTCAGCCATGTGTGGCCACATCTCCTACATATACCTCATGTCGACAATTGCAAGCCATGCATGCTGTGTGCTGTCTGGACATTAGCCTTAGTAACATAATAGCCAGTACATGTGGGGTGAGATGTTTACAAGCCACAGACCTTGCACATGCTTGAATGAGTGTACTGCCTAGCTTTAACAGAGCACATTGCTGCCACTCTTCCAGTACACATGAGGTGTGTGTGGCAAATATGATGTGCTCACTGTTGACCATTACAGTGCCCTGGCTTCACCATGATGCTGTCAAGTAACAGTTTGTAGGAGCATGACATGGAATAATGCTGTGTGTGTCACACTGATATGTGCTGTTGTAATATATGTACACTTGGCTACTCGGTGAAAGTGGTGGTGTCCTACCAGTACATGAATACAACATCCATTATGGTATAATGCTTGGCTATGTTTCACACATGGCGTGGGGAAGGTGTGGAATGTATCCTCTTGACCTGCTAGTGCACATACTGATGTAGACCACATATGTGTACATGTATTGCTGTTTGTGTAGATTCCATGTGTGTGCAGTGTCTGATGTCTAAAGGTGACTGTTGTCTTAATACATCATGCTGTTGCAATACAGCCTCAACATTGCCAACTGTATATGGTGATATGATCTAAGTACAGTAAGGCGTACATGAGGTATGGACATATGTTTGGACATAACTACTAAGTGGTGGGGCTTCTTTGCAGATGAATGATTACTGAGGACAGCTCACTGGTGTGTTACAACCAGTCCTACAATAACCTGTGTACCTGCTAAGGTCAGGTTTTGTTAACTGAAGTGGAAAACTGAGAATGTAGAATGCTGTAAGGGTGACACTGAAGGCAAACCTCATGACACCTATAACAGTAATACCTCCCCTGTGCATATATTGTGCATATATCAGCACAGTTGTCAAAGGAAAGAGTCAGTAAGCATTGTACCAGATGCGATAGTGCTGCACTTCTGTAGTACCTATCATGAGATAGGCAGGTGTTTGATTCACAGTACTGGCATGTGTGGGTGTGTGTGTCCATATATGTCACGTATGATTGGGAATACATCCCACATGTTATCACTCTCCTGAACACTGTTGTTGACACCAGTACAGAGTGAAGTGTAGAAAGAAAGGCATAGGCAGGTGGTTAAACCTCACACATGTAAAGTGTCTGTATGTGTGTGACATAGGTGTATATCTTTATGAATGCCAGTGTGTGTGTGTGTGTGTGTGTGTGTGTGTGTGTGTGTGTGTGTGTGTGTGTGTGTGTGTGTGTGTGCATGTGTATGTATGGCTGTCCGGTTCCTGGAGTGAGGCTGTATTTTATCATAGTGAAATGTTAACGCCCTCTCCCCCCATCCACTCAATGCAATCTAGCATCCCTGTTGATATCATCAATCGTAGACGTGCATACTAACCGCCTGTTAACATGTACACCCTGGGGTGTGACCTGTTTACATAGCCTATTGATGGACCCCCCCCTCCCCACATACACTCACTGCAGTATCCCTGTCGATGTCCTCAATCTTAGGCCATTCCAACTCCCTGTACATGTGTATTCTCTGTGGTGCATCTTGTAATTGCGTGGTACTATAATGATGATATGCACATAGGTAGGGGTTCTTATCCGAACACTGGCAACTGTGTGTGTGTGTCAGAGTGTGTGTTACTGTGTCTGTGAATCCCTGAGTGTGTGGGTGTGTCTGTGTTTGCATGCTGGCATGGCAATGGGTATTACTGCTTCCCAATGAGAAGCCACTATTTCCACTGGCCTTTCCCCTTGTCATCCGGCATACCACTTTTACCCACTCCACGCTCCAGGTAACTATACCTGTGATGGCACTCACTATGGATGTGACAGCTCTGAACACAGTTGCTTACTACAAAGCTATCATGCTCTTAAATCATTAGAACAGTAAACATAATTGAAACTTGGGAGAATATAACTGTGATGTGGAAGCTACAAAGTGCATGCAGGTATTTTCATGCTGACCTGTGGGTAGTTAAAATGTACATATGGGACTCCCGCAAACACCAGCATCCCCTGACACATGCAACTACACCTGAAAGAGGAAGGCAGAACGTCAAGAGCGACATCCTGTTAGTGTTGTTACACAGGATACATACTGTCAAATGTACAAAATGCATTCTAAAACTGCAATACATGGTATGTCTGCTGCCTGTCAACACTACTCAACAATATTAATCTACAATTGTCTACCTAGTATGTTCACCCTGTTCATCAGACCATATGAACATGTCCGTGCACCGATGGTGTGGATGACAGGGATGCGGCACAGGCATCATCATATGCACAGGGTGATAATGTTTGCCAGAGGCATAGGCTGTGCCATTGGATGACATCATGTGTGTGTGTTAGGGCCTGTGATATCATTGGGCATGTGTGGATGTTATGCGTGTGTGTGTTGAGGTGCCCTACATTTGTTTCCAGTGTGTGTGTGTGTGTGTGTGTGTGTGTGTGTGTGTGTGTGTGTATGCATGCACACAGGTCTGGCATGTGGCTGGCCTACACAGGGGTAATATTGACAGCTGTAGATTGTACAAGGCATGTTTCACAGTTCACGGTGTCCGGCCACAGCCATGTGACCTGCGCCTGCCAGGGGTTGCACGAGCACTACCAGGCAGAGTTCCAGATTGGGTACCATCTGATGACAAGTCCACTGGAATCGTGTCCCTGTTGGGACCGTCCAGGACCGTGTGCATGTGGTCTGCTGTGTCCTGGTGTGGACTGCACAGCCCCAGCTGCACTGCTGCTGCTACCACCACTATGGGAGTGGGCATGTGCAGTAGCATGTTCACGTAGACCTTCAACAGGTGATGTAGCTGACCTACGTCCATGTGCCTGATGCCTCACTCCCACCAGATGTTGCAGCACAGACATTCCATGCTCGAGGATTGACATGCCACTGTCAAGGACTCCCACCATGTCACCCAATCATCTATCCAAAACATCTGTAAGATGATGATGAGCATTTGCAAGTGCCTGGATGTTGTCGGTTAATGAACAGACATCAGCCCTCTGAAGCCTCAGACCTTCTCTGTTGTGCCATTCAGCATGTGCCTGTGCCTCCATTACAGCCTAAAACATGCATCTGGTGACTCCAGCTGATGTGCTTGGTCTCGCAGGGGCATGTTGGCCTGTGGTCCACCTAAGAGCAGCGCTGGGCATATGCCTGTGTGTCTGTTGACTGGGATCATGGTGTGCAGGCACACTTTCCTTAGTCACCACACTTCCATGTTCCATGCTGCCACCCGCCAACTGTCCTTCCTCTATGGCCGGTGGTGATGAGTTATGTGCAGGCAGGGGAACTGTGTGCGAGAATGAGGGGGAGACAGGTGGAATGGCAACCAATGGCACAGATTCAGCCCCTGATAACCCTGCCTGTGCCTCAATCATACTATCATCATCATTGCTAGAGTCTGTGGAACACTAACATCAGGTGGACCAAAAGAGAGCAATGCACCTACATCAACACCTGTGAGGGGAAGACAAGAACTGTACATTACAAGTTATACCAGACACAGACAGACAGAGACACACACAGACACACACTGACACACAGACGCACTAGCAGAGACACACTCAGACACACACTGACACACAGACACACTCAAACACACACTGACACACACAAACACTGGCAGAGACACACTCAGACACACACTGACACACACACTACATGCAGGTGATATGGCAGATGGCATTCAGCTTAGACAATTATAGTTTCAACTTAGGCAATTATAATGGTAGTTATCCTACATCCTTGAGTTGCACACAATAGCATGCATGTGTTATAGCAGATGGCATGCAACTTACACAATTATAGTGGTGGTTAGCATACATACCTGTATTGCACCATTTGTGTTAGTAGCCTATGCCCCATACCTGCAACACAATGCATGCACTTTGCAACATTGCACTGCACTGCCATGATGTGTGCAACATACACCACATGTTAACAGACCATCGCTGACCTTTGTACATCTGCCACTTGTGCTTTGTGTTGGCCACCACCCCTGTGTGTGTGGACATGAACAATTGGGTATGTCGACTGCATACTATGTTTGCCTGAGCCCCAGCTTGCATATCTCCCCCAAAGCAGTGCATTTCTGTTCAACATTATTCCACCTACCCCTGAGCTGAGTGTAGACATTGTGCATGGGACTGTACACACATGTTTGACATGGCAGTCCCTACTTTGCAATGGTACCACAGACCAGCACAGGTTTACAGTACACTGGCCTGCTGTGTGGCATATGTCCTTGCCAGTCACATGTAGTATGACATGTCTTTTGCTGACGTGTTGAATGACATGCATACATGTGTTGGTAATGGTATCCCAATGCATGGACGTGTTATACTAACATGGGCCTTCAGCTGATGCAATGTTGTATGTCTACCCTACAAATATGCAGGGACATACTGCACATTGAGCTGATGTGCATAGCCATTGCAGGGCATCATGTGGCTTCACAATTGCTATACAGTGTGAGCTACTGACACAGTTCATAGCCATGACTATGTTCACATAGAATACATATCTAATGTGGAATGTGACCCACATCACTGAGGTGTATACACAATAAACCCTAATGTGGAATGTGTGACACAGGTCACAGAAGGGTATATGGATGACACCCCTGCACATCTGCAACCATATTACTGATACATGGCAACTATGCCCACACATGGCTAACTTACAAGTACTCTGTCTCACATGCCATCTGTGTACCTCACACACATGAGGAGCAGGCATGACAGTGATGTCTGACACCAGCAAGGTGAATGTACTGTATCTGTGACTTGATGTGGATGTATGTGTATGTTGTGCAACACATGTATGTATTTGGATACTGCATAGGTGAATGCTTCCATGTCCTGATACACTCAAGATGTTCAAGACATGTTATGTGGTGGTTTCATGTTATGCCTACACAAGCTGTGCACAGGCCTGTATGATGTTTAGTGTTTCACATCTGCAATATCACCATTACACAAAGACCGTAGTTGTATTGTGTTGAGCCAATGTACAACAGGGTGTACACACATGTACATCACTTCTACTGTGTGTGTTTCTTCATGTCTCTGGCCATCCTCCATGGCCATGTGTACACATGTTCAGTCCAATGGTTGTGATGGCCATCTTATTTCACATGTCAATGTTATCCCATATGACATACACCCATAGATGTCATATGCTCCACTGAGGACATGGTTATGCAGACAAAGGGTGGTATGTATGGGGTGTGAGACATGTTTTGCAGGATAGTTGAGCAGTGTTGCAGTCAGCCCACTACATGTCATGGACATGTCTGATAGCACATGACATTGTGTGACATTCATAGCAAGGGTATACTCCACAAGGGTGTATCCTGTGGGCCGGGCATACTCCAGCTCCAACACATTTAGAGTATGTGCACACATATGCTCTCTGTACAGTACTGTTCGTATTCCCATGTGTAATGCTGATATGTAGTACATGTCCCTACAGTGGAACACACCTCCACCATTGTAGTCACTGTTGTCCACACATCTGGCAATGACAGTTTGGAAGATTTAGTGTAGGTGTTTCATATAGTCTTCAATTGTTTCACATAGGTAAACAGTGTGATGCATTGCAGGTCTGACCAGTGTCCATTAACAGGACCACCATACATTGTGTACATGTGTTATGGCAGATAGCATGCAATTAATATGTTCCATGCATTATCAAGCCTGGTAAATAATAGTCTCACCTGACACAGGCTGCTGTCGCTGCAAAATGCCAGAGGTACCTAAACAGGAGTGTCACAGCACTAAGATCATTATCCACACCTGTGAGATAGCTACAGGGTGCAATGTCCATGTTGGCACATAAACCAGTACAATGCACTATACTATGGAGTATGCACATTTGTGCATACATAGAGTAGCAGACTATAGTATGTGGCATGTGTGCATACATGCCTTGCATATGATGTTACATTACATATTGTACAGTAACACATGTAACTATGTGATATATGTAGTTGTGTTTTATGTGCAGTAGTGACTTGCCAGGCAACTCCAGGCTCGGTGGTTGAGAGACACCCACCTCCACAATACCAGCTAAAGCTTGTGGATGGTGGTCTTCAGGTGTCCCCAGGTTGGCCAGTAGTTCCTCAGTACGTGTGAGTGGGGGCTGGGTGAGTGCCCCCCCACCTGTTGCACCTTGTTCCCTGGTGATTGTATTAGCATGCTGTTTCACCCATCTTATCAAGTCAGTGCAGTGTTGGCGCACCTGCTGATAGGTGTGATTGTGACCGCCAACATCATTTACCCTCTTGCAGAGTTCCTCCCACAGGGCATCCTGCTACTGTGCATCCTGTGGCACATGGCTGAAGTGTGTCGAGTAGTTGTCGAGGAGGTATGGGATGAGGACCTCCTCCTCCAAGTGGCTGTGCACTGGCAGTCTGCTACGTGGCATACCTGGAAGACATAAAGATGAAGACAGGTCACAGTAACTCACAGAGAAGTACAGCTGAACACACATGTGTATCACATTTATTAAGATTACAAATACGTCTTTGTAAATCTACATGACACTAACACCACTGACATGTATAAATCACACACATTTGGCACCTACTGGTGATGTGATGACATTGCTCATACACCATGTGGATGCTGTCTTGATGTGGGCATGTCTGTTTGCCTGTAGTGGTGTCTTTACCTATCAGCACATGCCTGGATGTGTTCACATTAATGCAATCAACCTTAATGCTATGTATATGCCACATATATAGTCATACATAGCCGTTAGGGACATGACCTGTGACCTGCAGACTTGCAAGCATGTATGTGCTTTGCCATATACATCGACATGGCACTGTACAGCTGTGTAGCATCCTGCCATGTCTTGCCTGTGTTGCACATGTGTAACACATGGGACAATAGCTAGCCTGATGGTATTTGCAGGATTGGATATCAACTATAGCATGCATGGTCATAGTGATCTAGTAGGTTATATGCTCTGGGACATTTACGAGCCTAGGCAGACAGGTTACCTAGATGTAGGCAACAGACAGGTAAGTTTCAATGGCCAGTTCAAGCAGTGCCACAGAAGTGATGCACATGGTTACTGATATATTTGGCATGCGGTCATCACACCATGTCACAGAGAGGGGTGATGTGCAGCTTCACTGGACAGGGATGCATAGTATGGCAAGAGTATGTTAAGTTTATGGGATAGGGATTTGTCAGGCATGTTGTGATCCTTGTACTAGAAAGGTGGATGTCCATGATGTATGTGTTTATTTGGGATCAGGATGTGTTACGTGTAGCATGTCCAACACCTCTGGGTTGGACATGGCTTTATTCAGTGTAGGCTGCATGCTACATAGTGCAGCTAGGAATTGTGAAGGGCAGTGTAGGCCATCTACACATGGGCAATAACCCTTAAAGGAAATATGTGATCTATTATGGGTCACATGGGTGTTGAGTATGGCTGAGCAGTTATCTCTCTATTCCTGGATGGCACCCTGTCATGATTAGGTGTGCCACATACAACTACCTGTCTTTTGTGGTGACGTAACTATCAAAGGGAGGTACTGCCCAGCTGCATCCCATACACACAGTTGCCATTATGTTGACCGCTGCCTAGGAGGTAGTTAATGGGTACAGGGTTTGTAACATAGGGGATGACAATGCAATACTTAGCTGTCAGATTGTGGCCATACATCACACACCACACATCTGACACACTAATGCCCTTCTGTATGTTAAATGCAGCACACAATGAGTCAACTATTTCTCCTAGGTCATAGTCATTTGCAAACATCAATAGGCTGATGCCTTCTGTGTTAGTCTGTGTGGTGTAGATAACAGAGGAGGAGTACCAGGAATGACCCCTGTATTACTGCGGCAGGCACTGGTTTGATATGCATGTATTCATCAGACACCTTCTGTAGTGTGGGTTCTGCCAGCAGTCCAGTTGCCAACCACTCCTGTGACATAGGAATATACACCTAGTTTTACTAAGTGTAGCTGGAACACAGTATGGGTGATGGTGTCCGACCCGACAAGGTCATGATATGCAGTGTGAATCAACCCTACTGTCCTCTAAGTCTGTACTGAGTACATCAGTTATGTTGACCTCGGTTCATGGCCGTACAGACCAGACTCAGCAGGGTAGTTGTGCACTATGCCCCATTATCAATGGTGTCTTCCCCCTTTGTGGGATGTGATAACTGTTGCTGTGCACCATTCGGTGTGTACACAGCCTGACATGGGGCTATGATTGAACATGATGTGTATGTGGATAGCTGAATGTTTTTACATTTGTGTAGGATACACCCTGGGATGTTGACAGGTCCCATGAAAGCTGTATGTATGGCTTTAGAGAGTGCAGCTTGTACCTGCATAGTTGTTGGTACAGGGGCCCTGTATTGTACATGGATATATTACTAAGTGTACCTGTTGGGGGTGGGGGGGTGGGAGTGGGTTTAGTGTCTCTGAGACCCTAGCTGGATGAATGGGTGCTATTTCTGTAGGTGCAGTACTTCCCATGCCATAGTGCTGTGCAGCACGGCAGGTCTTGTCGTTGCCATTACGATTAATGACACAGCTATAGAATGCTCTGTGCTTGGCCTCATAATATGTGGCTGATTAGTTTCACAGTAGCTTTGCATGGTTTTATATGGTGCATCTGCATCTTACTGAGGCTGACCAGGGATTACCTACACTCATGTGTGTTCACTCTTGCAACAGTTACTACCTTCTGTGGTACAGTTTAAATCATGGTACCACCGGTTTGCCGACTTGTTTGTATTGGGTTGAATCCTGGTTCTGTTTCAGTGGCACGATCACTGAACATATGTGACTGCTTAAGGTTCATTTGTGTAGGATTCAGCATTTGCACATGCATTGTCCGTCTGCATGGGTGCCATGGCACTCACCACTCTGCTCTTAGGCAACATAACATTGGCATTGGAGACTGTGTGTAGCATACTGTTAGCCCTGTTTGTGTGACTACTGTGATCCAGGTCAGTGGGGTCGATGGAATCCAACATGCATAGAGCACAGGTGTTAGTACATGAGCAGTCTTCCCAGTTCATAATGGAATAGTTGAGAGTAGCCATTATTATGGTTCTGTCAGACCTAATCTTCCCCATTACAGCACATTATGACAGTCGGGAAGTCCACGGCCTGGTGGGTGATCCATCTCAAGGTGCATTTTGAATTCCACTTTGGCACAAAGGTAGTTGCTCAGCATAATGCATCTGATGTTATGCAAGTGCAATTAGCGTGGGGGTGTACATATCCTTCAGGAATATGGACAGACCTGCGGCCCATGTGTTCCAATAAAGGATAATGGGCAAGAGGTGAGATATGTGTTATAACATGGTCATGCAGGTGTGCTCTCTGGAGCGTCGAAACATGTCTCAGCCACTGCACAAATATGTTCTCCATGTTAGGGATTGACATGTGTGTCCATATAGTGTTTCAGACATGTATCATTGTGTAGCAAAACCTGCATTTTATTGCTTGGCTGTCCCTGTAACAGCAGTGGACCCTCACTTGAACCATGCATGATGAAGGCACTATAGGGGAAGCATGAGCCCTAGGCAGTATCCAGATTCCCAGGGGTGACAGGTGCAGGCCCTGTCTGGCAAAGCATCATGGTCTGTCAACCATGTTATCCCAGGATGACAGATACTGGATACCTTGTGGCATGCAACACTACACTAGATAATTGTGGAATACAATCCTTTTGTCCCTGTACTGCAGTATCATTCCGGCCAATGGTAGAATGCTACCCAAGCCTTGGGACATACCTGCATGGGCTACAAGACCTGACAGTTCCTACATGTGTTTCCATGCAGTCCAGGCTACTGCATAACAGGTCCTGCACAACAACATGGAATATGCCAGAGCCATGTGTATAGTTCAGGAGGTGGTCTGAGTGTATGAGTAGGTGGATAATCATGGCAGACAGGCAGATGACAGTATGTATGCCCTCGTATAGGTTGGTGTGTAACATAGTGCTAGAGTTTGCATTCACAAATGAGTACTGTTGGGCATGTTTCCAGTCATGTGTTCAGAGGGGTAGCACAATTATGCAAACTATGTCATACAGTTTGTGTATTTTGGTGTCTGTCTCTTCCTGCTTGGGTGGTCACTTGTTTGGCCAGATACTTAGACGTGTCTGTGAATGTGTGTGATTTCCGGTAGTGTGTGTGGGTGTCCTTACTGTGTTCTGGTAAGGGTATGCGTTGGTTGTGTTGATGAGCTGTATGTGTTAACCTACACCTCATGACTGTCCAGTCATGGCTGTAGACTGGGTTTCCTTCCAGCTTACCCCTGTAGCTGCATCCCAAACAATGTGTGGGGTGTGGTGTTAGGTCGGTCTGGCAGTGTACATGGCATAGAGATTACATTCCCCCAGGAAGCTACATACACAAAGCTTACATTAGGAAGCACCAGTAGCTGACTAGTGGACATGCCTGTATGAGCAGTCAGTACAACAAGTACCAAATACTGTATTTAGTTTACGTATTGCCTATGAAGATGTTATAGACAGTGATGCTCACATGTAAATACACATGTAAATACTTGCGTTATGGATGTGACAAAACTGGCTATTGCAGAAACATTGTAGCTACCTTTAGGAGCAATCCCACTCTGAGGAGCACATCACATCCTGTTAGTTGATTACAGATGATGCAAGTGTCTACAAATCTGTTTCCTTCTCTGGGTATATACTCACATATCCACCAGGACCATGAGCTCTGTTGGGCACAGACACCCACTCTCCAAACACAGTCATGTATCAATAGGCTCTGATGCCACTATCAGCGTGATCAGGATATAATCAGATAGTGTGAGCCATCACCTATGATGCTGCTATTACACATGGGCCACTGTCTCCTACATCATACACTCCTACTGCAGATGTTACACTGGAGTTAAAGATGATGTGCAACCTGTTTCATTACCAGTGCTGTGCACTACCTTACATACAGTATGTGCAGGTGGCTATTGGGTTGACAATGAGAGGTTGGGCTACACAAACCTGGTAGTTCAACCAGTGTGTCTGTACTCTCAATATCCACTTTATGTAGGTGTGCACATAGCCATTTGGCCCAGCCCTGTAACAAGGGTCACTACACATTTGCATAACATGTACACATGCACAACTGTTATTGCTTGCAAATGATAGTAGAGAGGTGGATATTACATGTGTTATGTGCATGGATAATTACCTGGCTCTTCCAATTATCTTTGATATTATGCTGCTAACCTGTCAGATAAATACTAATGCTATGTATCCTGTCATTGAGTATTGTAATTGCCAATAGACATAACTACTGTTTGCATAACATAACAGAACTGCTATGTAGAATAGACTACATATCTGCCTAGAATACTGTACATTACACAGTTACTGGCACAATATCCCACAATGCACACCATATTTGCATGGTAAGCCCACCTTTAACATGTTCATCTTACTTATACACCCATACATATGTCGACTGTTACAATATATTGACATAAACTATCCCCTGCTATAGCACATACTTGTTGGACCAATCCTGACACTGACAGTGGCTGGAAGCAAATTGGTGGGTACCAAGCCCATATCATCCCTTGTGGTGAATGCGGAGTGTGCCGTGTGCACTACAGCAGTACACACATAGAATACTACAAACATTACTACTGCTCAACAATACATAGCTACAAGATAGCTATTTCCACTATATGCATTGATTACACTGTAATTCTTACAGTACAGGTACTTACATACACAGACATGTACTACATGTTATACATACCGTCTTAGTAATCGGAGGTGTTATTAACTAGTGTAATACTCGTTTTCGGTTCGTCTTTCAGTGTTTTGTACTATCCAACAGGTAGATACAGATGGTTTGAATGTGTAACAAGGCAACCTTTTATAGTTACAGATCAGTAACATGTGCTATCCCGATGACCAATTGGTGTTCCTAAGTAGCTAATTACATGCACATCAACTGCGCTGCTACTGCCTTAGCCAATACCATGGCTACAGTAGAGTATAATTGAGTACTCCACTTGGGCGTTGTCCCTTTGCCTTACTTGTGAGGAAGACAGCATGGAAGTTTTGTTTGGAATCTATTGCAACAGCTGTATGGAGACGAACAGTAATATACTGTGTGTAATGCCTAGAGGATTTGATCTAAATCTGAGTACTGCTGTTATATTTCTGAACATTGCTACTTGTGCAGGGTTTGCATGTACCTTATACTTCTGCATATGTTTCAGTCTGGCCAGGTTGTTTGACCAGCTCAAGGCTGCATAGCTATGCATATAATGTTAGGGGGTTTACAGTGTGCTTACCAGACATATTTAGTTTGGTGTTGCTGTGTATCATACTGTGCTGATAATCAGTAATCGGAAAAACTTCCTGGTGTACGAATCTTTCAACCCTCTGAAATGGGATTAGTTCATACAAACCCTGTTACATCAGCAGCTGTTCAATTGTATAACGGCAACTATTTCACATAGGGCCATGTTAGTGTGTCTGTGTCCAGGTATGTTAAGGTTTCAGCAGATGTTGTACAGTAGTTGCATAATTGGTTATGGTATGACAGTACGTATTGATGTAATTATTTCGGTTGTGGGGTAAATGTTGGTGGGTGTACATAGCACATGCAGGTGTGTAGGAACCCCTTTTATACGTCTATATGTGTGTGGGTGTTCTTTCCCTATGTGAAACCCTATCCCTTAGTGGACTAATACCATGGTAATTGAAGGTTGATTCATTAAGGCACTATTAAATGCTTCCTGTATAGCATGCAGGTACTGTTAGTCCTTGAATCCCTTTGGCAATACATCGGAATGTAATAAAGTTTTGCAAAATGAAAGCTGTCTGTGTAATTCTGTCATGGATATGTGCAGTCATTGCAGTTGTGTTGGTGACTGTGTCCATAGAACATATTTGTAATAGTTCAGATAATAACGCACAAATGGTAAGAGCAAAGCACAGTAGGTATTCCAAGATATCACCAAAACGTCCTCAATACTTCAATAGTCCCAATGCGCCAAATGCAGCGACTAATTCAGTATAAGGATCAAAAATTTAATGTATAAAACTCATGAGCAGGTTAGCGCTTTCACCATACGGCTTCCTCAGACCTATAAACATATCTAAATCCATCAGTTTAAATACAAACATAGGCGGGAAAATCAATTTGTCTTAAAGTGAAAGTACTATACGAAAATATTATAGTCAGTCCAAAACCTAAAAACTATATAAACGTATATCTATAAAGCAGTAGTTCCCTTAATCCATATAAGATGTGACATAAATTCACTATTTTAAAAATGTGAAAACATAATATAAAAACATGTGTAAAATATCCATAGCAGCAACAGTAAACAAGATATGCATATAAACAATCCATTAGAATATCTTACATAACAATCATCTTATATGAAACCTATTATGGAAAAGTTAAACTACAAAGAAGCTAGCTGATGCAAATATAAATAATATGATATAACAGGAAATATAGGAAGAAACATACATAAAAACTTTATACAGTATAAAGATAAAAATACGTATATGAATGTATTATTCAAGCCTTCAATTTCCTCAATTTAAGGAAGGGTTGAATGGGAACCTTGCCATTCAATCCAGGGCTTGAATCGGATCTAAACCTCATTATCCAAATTGTCTCTCTAGCTTCTGTAAAAGTCCTAATATCACCTCCTCTAATATTTGTAAAAACTCTCTCTACTATTCTGAACCTAAAACTATGGGTCTCTCCATTTTCTACGATATGTTTGGCTAGAGCATTAGTCATAGACCCCATCCTGATATGATACATGTGCTCACGCATTCTATCTCTTAAACACCTGTTGGTCTTTCCTATATAGAATGCGGAAAACACTACACAGGACACCAAATAGACCACATCAGTGGACATACAATTGCCCCTTGCTTTGAATGTAAAATCTCCAAGTCCAGTAGGATGTCTAAATACTGGATTGCAGTCAATTAAAAAGCAAAAATTACACTGATTACAGGGTAATGTTGCTTGGGGTCCCACAGAATCATTTCTCATATTACTCTTTGGGTAACAGAGCAGTCTTTTCAGGTTCATTTTATTCTTATACACAAATCTCGGTGTAATCCCTGCAACTTCCTTGATAATTGGATCTACTGATAGAATATGCCAATGAGTCCTAATCACATCTTTAATTAGACCAACGTCCTTAGTAAAGAATATCGGAAAAGCCACCTGATCTGGTCCCATTCTATTTCTAGATCTACTATCTCCCGTCTTCTTCTTCTTCTTCTTCTTTCGGCTTTTTTTTTTGTTAAGCGGTCACCTTGTCACCTTGTCCGCACATTGAATGGCAGTGGAGTTACGGTGTGTCCAGTTGCCCGCCGCCCAACCTTCCACAAAAACACACACTCCACATGCACACCTAGGCCAATTAGAGTGTCCAATCCACCTACTATCTCCCGTGACATCCACAATTTGAGTCCTGTTGGAAAAATATGGGACAGCTACTCCAGATCTCAAATTATCTATATCTGCTGTCCCATTGGTAAAGTCACTAATATTATAATCCCGTGCTTCTAGCCTTTGACGCAGATCATCTAACTCCCCTCTGAAGTTGGAATCAATCGGATTGTATCTAGATATACGCATCGCTTGTCCCCTGACAATATTATTATATATATATATATATATCCTGGATGCATACTATGGCGGTGTAGTAAGACATTCCTATGGCATGACTTCCTATACAAGCCTGTGTTTATCAACCCAATACCTAACTTCTCTACATAAATGTCTAAAAATGGTATCTTCACAGAAGATTGGTCAACAGTAAACTTAAGATGGTCAGTAATGGAATTAATTTCACACACTAACTTGTCTAACTCATCAGGGGTACCTGTCCATAAAAGGAACAGGTCGTCTAGAAAACATCTGTAGAAAGGGACAACATTCTTAAAATAGAACATCTGAAACATAAACCTGTTCTCCCATTCAGCCATGAAGAGGTTGGCATAGCTATTGGCACAAGATGTGCCCATAGCTACGCCATCCTTCTGCAGGAAGAATCTATCATCAAAACAAAACACATTTGACTCCAATATGACTTCCAAAAATGTCATTATCAAGTCAGTTTCTGTATCTACCATACCTGATGTTCTCCTCAAATAACTATCTACCATTTCCATTCCTACTAGGTTAGGAATCACTGTAAATAAAGAATGTACATCCATTGTAACAAAAATGTATTCCTGACTTGTCGGTACAGTGGCTATAAAGCCATATAAGTCCAATAGGAACTGTTTAGTGTCTTTCAAAATAAATGTATTTGCATCAACTATCGGTCTCAAATGCTTCTCTACATAAATAGACAAAAGTTCCATGGACCAGCCCCTCCCAGCTACTATGGGTCTCAAAGGTGGATTCTCCTTATCTTTATGAATCTTAGGGAGGCCCTGGATGACCGGAATGAGTGGATGGGTCACTTCCAAAAATGTGAACAAAGTTAGATCTATAAGTTGACTCTTCACTAAATCATCTAACATACAATGTATCCTATTAACCAATCGGTTGACTACTTCTAGTGTAATAGGAGTATAAAAGTTGTCATCATTCAGCATCTCAATCATACCCTCTTGATATCTGGAAGTATCCATGATAACAATCCCACCTCCCTTGTCAGCGGGCTTAATGGTAATAGTAGTGTCGTTGCGTAACTTATTTAAGGCCTCCTTTTGTTTGAATGACAGATTGTATCTACCTCTCTTTTCTTCTTTCGGTACAAATCATCTTCTACTAACTTACTGTAAGCTGCTAACACGGGGTGTAGTGGAGGGGTATATGTGCTGGGTCTCCTAATAACTGGACAATTGACAACATCTTTACTGTCTCTAAACTCAATCTTCAGAGATAGGTTACGTATAAACAATTTAAAATCACGTAATGTTTCCTCAAAATTACTATAAGTAGTGGGAATAAACGAAAGACCTTTAGAAAGTATAGCTATCTCATCTAATGTGAGTACATGTGATGACAAATTAAACACTATGTCATCCGTTTCCCTTCCCACATCTTCTTGATGTTCCGGTTCGGAAACTGGTCTAGGGACAGTTTCCTTTTTTGTCTCCCTCTGCTCATCGAGCATGTCCTCCCTTCTCTGGAGTCTGTTCTGATGGGGAAAGGGTGTTTAATATCAAAAACTTTATCACTGGGAGCAACCAAATCATAGTGGAACCCATTAGTTACTGTATCTCTATTCCTATTAATCTCAGAAACCTGAGATTTTAATATTTTCCTCCTAACAACCGGTTCACCGACTGGTTCATTCGAGAGGTGAACTCCATGACTACCCATAATAGGCACTTTATTAGCTGCATCTATAGTAACTGAACTATTACAAGAACCAGAATGCATTCTATCAGTCAATGTACCACTATGCACAACAACATTATTGGAATCAACATTATTCAAAATGACATTGTTCGAAACAACTTCCGAACTGACAGTAGATATAACAAGAGCAGAATTATCACTGTTGGAAACAGTACTATTAACATCATTAATTTGTCCATTTGAATTAGTCCATGTTCCACTTGGCCATCAACCCCCCTATTACCCCTTGGCCAGGTGAAGATATGTCCAAGTTTAAAATCGGTAGTGTCCCTTTGTAACTTAAGTCTTTTTTGGTTGAGTAATCTCTTCTCATATTGTAACACATTGTCTAACAAGATATGACACAATTCATCAACAGCGGAGGCTGGAAAGCATGCATAGATGTCTGCCCATTGTTCTTGAATATCCAGCCTTAATGCTTCTTCCATTGGCATGAAAAAGTTATTCAAGAGAGACATATATTTGAGGCTTAC
Source organism: Protopterus annectens (assembly GCF_019279795.1). Classification (NCBI taxonomy): domain Eukaryota; kingdom Metazoa; phylum Chordata; order Ceratodontiformes; family Protopteridae; genus Protopterus; species Protopterus annectens. The sequence continues at coordinate 1,091,671,139 of NC_056732.1, forward strand.
CTCAATACTGAGTTGCTGCCACTGGTACAGCAACTCCGTGTATATTGTTCCGGTAGTAGGCATCTTTACCACCCTTAAGCCTCTGGCAATAAGGCGGCGTTGGGTGCATACTTCAAAGTGCTGTCACTGAGTTTCCATCCTTTTCAATTTAAACAAGTCAACTTCTAACTTGTCTAACACTGTCCGTAAGCTCTCTCGATCGAACTGCTCCATAGGATATCCACTATCAGTTCCTTCACTATCAGCAAATGGTGCCAAAGGATTAGCATGTTGTCGCAAACAATCAGAAAACCTGTCCAGAACTGGGCATGAAGTACCGCCTATCTCTTCCGCCTCTTGCACCACATACGGAAGTTCTGCCTGTACTGAATTTCCTTCCACCATGTCTCCGAGCAGGATAAAAAAGCAACGAACAATAAAAAAGTCAAAATAATGCCTGCATAGAGTGAATGCTCTTGCCAAGAAAGCCAAACACCAGATCAGATAATAATGCACAAATGGTAAGAGCAAGGCACAGTAGGTATTCCAAGATATCACCAAAACGTCCTCAATACTTCAATAGTCCCAATGCGCCAATAGTTATACTTTAGAGAAAAATGCAGCGACTAATTCAGTATAAGGATCAAAAATTTAATGTATAAAACTCATGAGCAGGTTAGCGCTTTCACCATACGGCTTCCTCAGACCTATAAACATATCTAAATCCATCAGTTTAAATACAAACATAGGCGGGAAAATCAATTTGTCTTAAAGTGAAAGTACTATACGAAAATATTATTGTCAGTCCAAAACCTAAAAACTATATAAATATATATATATATAAAGCAGCAGTTCCCTTAATCCATATAAGATGCGACATAAATTCACAATTTTAAAAATGTGAAAACATAATATAAAAACATGTGTAAAATATCCATAGCAGCAACAGTAAACAAGATATGTATATAAACAATCCATTAGAATATCTCACATAACAATCATCTTATATGAAACCTATTATGGAAAAGTTAAACTACAAAGAAGCTAGCTGATGCAAATATAAATAATATGATATAACAGGAAATATAGGAAGAAACATACATAAAAAACTTTATACAGTATAAAGATAAAAATACGTATATGAATGTATTATTCAAGCCTTCAATTTCCTCAATTTAAGGAAGGGTTGAATGGGAACCTTGCCATTCAAGCCAGAGCTTGAATCGGATCTAAACCTCATTATCCAAATTGTCTCTCTAGCTTCTGTAAAAGTCCTAATATCACCTCCTCTAATATTTGTAAAAACTCTCTCTACTATTCTGAACCGAAAACTATGGGTCTCTCCATTTTCAGAAGTTGTTGACCGCAACTGAGCTGGAAATATAAGTATCTTGATTTTTTTGATTATTTTTACAGATTACTGTTTTTAAAATTTAATATATATAAAGCACTTTGTCTATTCAGTATCTTCACAAATCCTTATCTGTTTAAACACCTTCATTTGTCTCTGTAGTGCTTGCTGTGTCTGTAGGCTATTGTGTAAACTGAAACAGTTCCTCTGTGTAATTATCTTTTGGCTAGTGGGGGCTGGTTCTTTTGTGTTCTTGTAAAAAAAAAAAAAAAAAAGAAGCTATTCTGGTTTTTAAGCCCTAACTTGGATAGGGTTTCTGTCTTTACAAGACTGGAGAAGTTGTTGACCGCAACTGAGCTGGAAATATAAGTATCTTGATTTTTTTGATTATTTTTACAGATTACTGTTTTTAAAATTTAATATATATAAAGCACTTTGTCTATTCAGTATCTTCACAAATCCTTATCTGTTTAAAAACTTTCATTTGTCTCTGTAGTGCTTGCTGTGTCTGTAGGCTATACTTGGTGGCTTTGCAGTTGCCCGCCCCTACTGTGACACACCTCCCAGTCTAGTGTCATTAGCTCATTCTGCCTAATACAGAGAGAACATTTGATAAGGCCTTCTGTTCCTCCTTTTTCCCTTTCAAAAAGTAAAACAAAACTTTTTCTTTTTTTCTCTCTTTCGCCTGAACCTTCTTGTGTTCTGACTGTCCTTCTCAAACATTTTGGAAATATACAGTATATTTCAGAGCATCTGTTATAACTGTATTTGCTATAACTGATTTAAGTATTTTTTTCTGGCTTTTTGATTATTTACTGCTTAGCGACTGCATTTCCGCCTGTTTATACAGCTCTGCATTCTATTTAAACTGTTTTTGTGTTGATTAACTGTTTTGCACTTTTAAAAAGTTATTTGTTGCTTAATTTTACCTGTAGTGCTAACACACTCAAGTGCGCTAGCCGTTTAAAAGCATTTACTGTCTGTTTTTCCTCTGTTTTCTGCAAAAAGAAAAAAACAAAAAAACAAAAATCTTAAATCTTCCAGTCTTCAGAGTTTGCTGAATAGTCTCTTTTTGCTGATCTCTGGCTTTGTCTTGGTTCCTGTGCTATTCCATATCCTTATTTGGATAAAAGGCGTCTTTGTTCACCAGTGTTCACCAGTGGGAGTGGGGAGCACCGGAGCAGCCTATTTGTCCCTAGAGGAGTGGTTCCAGCCAGAAACTTGTAGTCTACTGGCCATTTTGGGTCAATTCCTAGCTCTTTTCAGCCCCCTGTAATAAAGCCCGCTTTAGCATGCTTTTTCGCTTGTATTCAACTCAGCACCACTCCTCGTGGTGTCCTGCAGAGTTCTACAAGCAGCAGAGAGCAAAAGAGTGACTTTTTCCTGATTAAGTATTTTTTTCTGGCTTTTTGATTATTTACTGCTTAGCGACTGCATTTCCGCCTGTTTATACAGCTCTGCATTCTATTTAAACTGTTTTTGTGTTGATTAACTGTTTTGCACTTTTAAAAAGTTATTTGTTGTTTAATTTTGCCTGTAGGCTAACACACTCAAGTGCGCTAGCTGTTTAAAAGCATTTATAGCATTTACTGTCTGTTTTTCCTCTGTTTTCTGCAAAAAAGAAAAAAAAAACAAAACCAGCCTTACTGAACTAGAATAGTCCAGTCTTCAGAGTTTGCTGATCTCTGGGCTTTGTCTTGGTTCCTGTGCTATTCCATATCCTTATTTGGATAAAAGGAAGCATCTTTGTTCACCAGTGGGAGTGGGGAGCACTGAGCAGCCTATTTGTCCCTAGAGGAGTGGTTCCAGCCAGAAACTTGTAGTCTATTGGCAATTTTGGGTCAATTCCTAACCCTTTTCAGCCCCCCTGTAATAAGGCCCGCTTTAGCGCGCTTTTTCGCTTGTATTCAACTCAGCACCACTCCTCGTCATGTCCTGCAGAGTTCTACAAGCAGCAGAGAGCAAAAGAGTGACTTTTTCCTGATTTAAGTATTTTTTTCTGGCTTTTTGATTATTTACTGCTTAGCGACTGCATTTTCGCCTGTTTATACAGCTCTGCATTTTATTTAAACTGTTTTTGTGTTGATTAACTGTTTTGCACTTTTAAAAAGTTATTTGTTGCTTAATTTTACCTGTAGGCTAACAAACTCAAGTGCGCTAGCCGTTTAAAAGCATTTATTGTCTGTTTTTCCTCTGTTTTCTGCAAAAAAGACAAAAACAAAAAAAAAAAAATCTTGTTTTCCCGCCTTACTGAACTAGAATAGTCCAGTCTTCAGAGTTTGCTGATTTCTGGGCTTTGCCTTGGTTCCTGTGCTATTCCATATCCTTATTTGGATAAAAGGAAGCGTCTGTTCACCAGTGGGAGTGGGGAGCACTGAGCAGCCTAGTTGTCCCTAGAGGAGTGGTTCCAGCCAGAAACTTGTAGTCTATTGGCCATTTTGGGTAAATTCCTAGCTCTTTTCAGCCACCTGTAATAAAGCCCGCTTTAGCGTGCTTTTGCGTGATTTAGCATGGAGTTGCCCATAGAGCACCATCGGGCAGCGCCGGTTAAACAAGGTTAAACTATTTCTGGCTCCGTAAAGTCTGCTCTTCAATTTTTCCCTTAGAACTTCTCTAGTTGCAATCTAAACAGTCTATTCTCTATCTCAAAAGCTCAGCACTTGCTCCTAAAGCATTTTTATATAGGTAAAGTACTTATATACTAAACAAAGTACTACATTAGCCTAGAATCCCTTGAGTACCCATTTCCCTATAGGTCCCTTCTGACTCAGTTACACAGCAAACTTTTTCTAGCATGTCGAAGGGTCAGTTGCTAGCATCCTCTCCTGTTCAGCTGGTGAATCTGGGCATCTTGAGGCAATGTTACAATTGCCTCATGTACACAGACAACCAACTCCTTCTCCCACAAAACACAAATACATGTGAGAGATGCAACTATATAGCCAAACTGGAGGCTGAGCTCTCTCAACTCAGGACTGGCAAGACCAGACAGGAGGAGAAGGAAACCACGCACACCACAAACCCAGTTTCACATAGAACTATCACAACTGCAAAACAAACACATAAACACACAAAGACGTACTCGAAGGCACTGATCAAAAATCTACCAAAACTACAGAGGCCTCCAAAGCAGACACCCAAGCAACTGCCACCTCAAGACATAAGACATGCAACACATAGTTCTCAAAGTCAGTGTGCTAAACAGTCACAGCCCTTAAGGCCAAACACAATGCCAGACACACTTGTTATAGGTGACTCCATAGTCAGACACACTGACGTCCCACTCACCAGACTGAACAAGGAAAAGATCACAGTAAGCTGCCTGTCAGGCGCTAGAATCCGCCACATAACACAAGCACTCAGGTCACTCCACAGCAAGTACAAGTATGACTCAGTCATTGTCCATGCCGGTGTGAACGACCTGAGACGCACTCCTCCCTAGACTACATGAAAAGAGACATAGAGGAGCTCTCAGATTATGTAGCCCAGGCCGGTATGACCCTGACCCTGAGCAGTATCCTACCCTCACCAAGAATGATGCCACAATACAGAGACAAAATGATCAGCTTTAATAATTGGCTTAATTACTGGTGTCATTCTAAGGGGATCCAATGTCTGTCTGCCTGGGATGACATGCTTGACAAGCCATGCTGCTTCATAAGGGACGGCTTGCACCTGTCACCCTGGGCTTCCGGATATTGGCAAAGGCTCTGCCACCCCATAGTGCCTTTTTAGGCAAGGCTCAAATGATAAACCTACCACCCTAGAAAACAAAAATGGAGAAAAACTAAGGGTAATACTGCTCAATGCCAGAAGTCTAAACCTCAAGATGCACGCCTCGAAGCCCTCCTCAGTATGGAGAACATCGATGTCTGTGCTGTGACTGAAACCTGGTTCAAGGCTCCTGAGAGCACCCCAGCACTATCAGGTTATACCTCATATCATGCGTTCGCCCCAAAATCCGGACCGAACCACAAAAGGAGGGGGAGTATCCATATTCATAAAGGATACCCACACCTCTAGGTTAGTGGCAACGCACGAAGCATTGGAGACCATCCAGGTGCAATTAACCATAGGTAAAACTGCCCTACAGTTTGTAGCATGCTACAGACCACCCTCTCAAACTCAGGAAACCCACACAGCCTTCCTGAAGACACTGGAGAGTATGAATGTCTCTCCAAACACCATCATATTGGGTGACTTCAACTACCCAAACATAGACTGGGAACATTACTCAAGCCCCAGCACCCTAGCCCAAAGGTTCCTGGAGTTCATAAACTCAAATGCTATGGAACAACTAGTCACCATTCCCACAAGAGGAGAAAATATACTAGACCTGATCATCACAAACATGGGGACAAAATGCTCCACACCGGAAGTATATCCTTCATTGGTGAGATCAGACCATAAATTAATCTCACTGGAGATCCACATCCCGCCCCCAAACCCAGCAAAAAAGACCACAGTGAAGAACTTCTCAAAAGCAAACTTCACACTTCTTAAGACTGGAGTGGTATCCTTCAAGGCCCCCGATCCAGTGGAAACCACAACCCACGCTGCTGAAACCCTTACAAATGCCTTCTATGAGCACCTCCAGGAATGTATGGATCAAGCAATCCCTAATAAAATCAAGACCCTTTCCACCAAAGGCAGGCGCCCAGTCTGGTGGACCCCAGCCATAAACAAACTCTACAACAAGAGGAGAAAGCTACTACATGAAAGAGCAAAATCCCTAAAAGGGAAGGCATCTCTGATCACTACTAGCAAAAAACTACGATCACTCATAAAATCATCCAAGGCCAACTTTGAGAGAAAAATCGCTAATGACACAAAAGACAATCATAAGGCCTTCTTTAGCTATGTTAGAAACCTGGGTGGAAACTCCCAGATATGCTCAGAATTAGTCCAAAATGATACAAAAATCACTGAACCCACAGACATTGCCAACATACTGGCAGACAGGTTCAGTGCAAATTTCTCCTCCCTCCCCAAAAGGAGAAATATCTATCCCACCAGAGTCTAGCCTCCCAAACATCTCAGATGCCCAGGTGAGAGCTGCTCTCTCTAAAGCAAAAACACAGCATCAATGGGACGGACAGTGTCCCCGGCTGTGTGCTACACAAACTCAATGAGGAACTAAACCCACACATAAGGCTGCTGTTTAATCTTAGCCTTACTACAGGATACGACCCAAAGAATGGCGTGACGGCAACTGTGGTCCCACTCCACAAAGGCGGTGCTTCTACAGACTCTGGAAATTACCGCCCATAAGCTTGACGAGCCTTGTCTGCAAAGCTATGGAGAGGATCATAATGGAACTCATAAATAAAGACATTGGGGACCTACAGACACTGGATCCTACCCAATTTGGCTTTGTCAAGGGCAGATCCCTGCCTCTTGAACTTGGTCGACTTTTTCGAAACAGTCACTAAGGCAATTGATGAGGGTAAGGCAGTTCACACAGCCTACCTTGACCTAGCAAAAGCTCGACATAATACCCCACTCGGGCATCATAGAAAAGCTCACCAGCTTAGATGTAAACCCATATGTCACAAGATGGGTTGCAAACTGGTCAAGGACAGAACACACAGGGTTAGAGTTGCTGGTGCCATGTCAGACTCTAAGCCGGTCACGAGCGGTGTGTCCCACAGGGCTCAGTCCTGGGCCCCTCTTGTTCGGCATTTATTTTTCTGAAGTGCA
>NC_056732.1:1091693168-1091698168 GCF_019279795.1 Protopterus annectens
AAAGTGTTTGTTTTCCTGTTACTACCTGGGTGACTGCCCGATCTAGCTAAACTGCAAGTATTTCTGCTTCTTGAACTGTTTTAAACTGTTTAAAGTTGTTTTTGCACCTGCACTTTTAAAGTTTGTCCTGTTTGTTACATTTACCTGTTGAGGCTACACACTCAAGTGCGCTAGCGTGTGTTACATATTTACTGCATTTTCCTGCTGTTTGTTGCAAAAAAGAAAAAAAAAACTTTTTCCTTGTTTCCCGTCTTTCCTGACCTAGAGTAGTCCAAATACAGGCTTTGCTGTATTCTGGACTTTTGGAAAGTCCCTGTGTTGCCCATTTCCTTTCTTGGATAAAGGGAGGCTTATTTGTTCACCAGTGGTAGTGGGGAGCTTGGAGCAGCCTATCTATCCCTGGAGGAGTGTTCCCAGCACAAGAATCTGGTAGTCTATTGGCCGTTTTGGGCCAATTTCTAGCTCTTTCAGGTCCCCCTGTGTAAAACCCGCTTTAGTCCGGCTTTGCGCGATTTTGCGCATAGCGCATCATCGGGCAGCGTCGCCTAATTGGGTTTAAACCATTCTCGGCTCCACTAAGTCTGCTCTTCACTTTTTCCATTAGAACTGATCTAGTTCTCATAATAAACACCCTATTCTCACTCTAAAGCCTGGCACTTGCTCACTAAAGCAATTATATAAGTCAGCACTAAAAAATTAAAAGCACTACAACCTCACATACTCCCCTTGAGTACTTTGTTCCCCACTGGCCCTTTTTTCATTTATAAAGGAATTCCCAATACTATTCTAGCATGTCCAAAGGTCAATTGTCAATCTCCTCTCCGGTCCAACTGGTGAATCTCGGAATCTTGAGGCAATGTTACAACTGCCTCATGTACACAGACAACCCTCTCCTCCCAACAAATTCCAACACATGTGAGAGATGCAACCATATAGCCAAACTGGAGGCTAAGCTCTCTCAACTCAGTACTGGCGTAACCAGTCAGGAGGAGAAGGTAACCACACTCACTACAAAGTCTCACATAGACCTACCACGACAGCAAACCAAACACATAAACACACAAAAACATACTCGGAGGCTCTAAATAAAAATCTGCCTAAGCAGCAGAGACCTCCAAAGTAGACACCCAAGCAACCGCTACCCCAAGACTAAACACGTGCAACACATAGCTCACAAAGCCAGTGTGCCGAACAGTCACAGCCCTTAAGGCTAAACAACACACCTGATACACTTGTAATAGGTGACTCTATCGTCAGGCACACTGACATCCCGCTCACCAGGCTGAAGAAGAAGGTCACAGTGAGCTGCCTGTTGGGTGCTAGGATCCGCCACATAACACAAGCACTCAGGTCACTCCAAGGCAAGTACAAATATGACTCAGTCATTGTCCATGCTGGTGTGAATGACCTAAGACGTACCTCCCTGGACTGCATGAAAAGAGACATAGAGGAGCTCTCTGAGCATGTAGACCAGGCCGGTATGACCCTGACCTTGAGTAGCATCTTACCCTCACCAAGAATGATGCCACAATATGAAGACAAGATGATCAATTTCAACAATTGGCTTAAGTATTGGTGTCATTCTAAGGGGATCCAATGCCTGTCTGCCTGGGATGACATGCTCGACAAGCCACGATGCATCACTAGGGACGGCTTACACCTGTCACCCCTGGGCTTTCGGATATTGGCAAAGGCTCTTGCCACCCCCATAGTGCCTTTTTTAGGCAAGGCTCAAAAGACAAACCCACCTCCATAGGTATCACAAGGGATAAGAAAATAAGAGTAATGCTACTCAACGCCAGAAGTCTAAACCTCAAGATGCACGTACTCGAAACTCTCCTTAGCATAGAGAACATCGATATCTGTGCAGTAACAGAAACCTGGTTCAAGGCTCCCGAGAGCACCCCAGCACTTCCAGGTTATACCTCATACCATGTTTTTTGGCCCCAAAACTTGGACCGAACCACAAAAGGAGGGGGAGTATCAATATTCGTCAAAGATACTACCCACACCTCCAGGTTGGTGGCAACAGCACGAAGCATCAGAGACTATCCATGTGCAACTAACAGTGGGTAAAACTGCCTTCCAGTTTATAGCCTGCTACAGACCACCCTCCCAAACCCAGGAACCCCACTAGGCCTTCCTGAGAAAACTGGAAAATATGAAGGTCTCTCTAAACACCATTATATTGGGTGACTTCAACTACCCTAACATAGACAGGGAGCATTACTCTAGCTCCAACACCCTAGCCCGAAGGTTCCTAGAATTTATAAACTGAAATGCTATGGAACAACTTGTTGCCACTCCCACAAGAGGGGAAAACATACTGGACCTGATCATCACCAACATGGGGACTCTATGCTCCAGACCAGAAGTGTATCCCTCACTGGTAAGATCAGACCATAAACTAATCTCACTAGATATTCACATAACGACCCCAGCCCCTGCCCAGAAAACCACAGTGAAAAACTTCTCTAAAGCAAATTTCACACTCCTCAAAACTGAGATGGAATCCTTCAAAGCCCCCGGGCCTGTGGAAAATATGGCCCAGACCGCAGAATCCTTTATAAACGCATTCTATGAACACCTTCAGGAATGCATGGATCATGCAATCCCAAATAAAACCAAGACCCAATCCTCCAAAGTTAGGCATCCTTTCTGGTGGACCCCAGCCATAAACGAAGTATACAATAGAAGGAGGAAGCTACTACATGATAGAGCAAAATCACAAAAATGGAAGGCAACTCTGATCAGTATTAGCAAAAAACTACGGGCACTCATAAAATCGTCTAAGGCCAGCTTCGAGAGAAAAATTGCACAGGACACTAAGGATAATTACAAGGCTTTCTTTAGTTATGTTAGGAACCTGGGTGGGAATTCCCAGATATGCTCAGAATTAGTCCAAAATGACAAAAAATATACCGAACCCACAGACATTGCCAACATCCTAGCTGACAGGTTCAGTGCAAACTCCCCCCCCCCATCAAAAGGGCAAATATCTATCCCAGCAGAGTGCTGCCCCCTGACATCTCAGATGCTCAGGTAAGAGCCGCCCTCTCCAAAGCAAAAAATACAGCATCAATGGGACCAGACGGTGTACCGGACTGCGTCCTGCATGAACTCCAAGAAGAACTAAACCCAAACATAAAACTACTGTTCAGTCTCAGCCTTACTACAGGATATGTGCCCAAAGAATGGCGTACAGCAACAGTGGTCCCTCTCCACAAAGGTGGTGCCTCAACGGATCCTGGAAACTATCACCCCATAAGCCTGACTAGCTTGGTCTGCAAAGCTATGGAAAGGATCATCATGGACCTCATAAATAAAGGTAATGGGAACCTACAGACACTGGATCCTACCCAGTTCGGCTTTAAGGGCAGATCCTGCCTCTTAAACCTGGTTAATTGCTTTGAAACAGTCACCAAGGCCATTGACGAGGGGAAGGTGGTCCACACAGCCTGCCTGGACCTTGCAAAAGCCTTCGATACAGTACCCCACTCGGGAATTATAGAAACCACCCAAAAAAAACCCTACCTAGAGGGTTGAAAAAAAAAAAAAAAAAAAAAAAAAAAAAAAAAAAAAAAAAAAAAAAAAAAAAAAAAAAAAAAAAAAAAAAAAAAAAAAAAAAAAAAAAAAAAAAAAAAAAAAAAAAAAAAAAAAAAAAAAAAAAAAAAAAAAAAAAAAAAAAAAAAAAAAAAAAAAAAAAAAAAAAAAAAAAAAAAAAAAAAAAAAAAAAAAAAAAAAAAAAAAAAAAAAAAAAAAAAAAAAAAAAAAAAAAAAAAAAAAAAAAAAAAAAAAAAAAAAAAAAAAAAAAAAAAAAAAAAAAAAAAAAAAAAAAAAAAAAAAAAAAAAAAAAAAAAAAAAAAAAAAAAAAAAAAAAAAAAAAAAAAAAAAAAAAAAAAAAAAAAAAAAAAAAAAAAAAAAAAAAAAAAAAAAAAAAAAAAACCCCCCCCCCCCCCCCCCCCCCCCCCCCCCCCCCCCCCCCCCCCCCCCCCCCCCCCCCCCCCCCCCCCCCCCCCCCCCCCCCCCCCCCCCCCCCCCCCCCCCCCCCCCCCCCCCCCCCCCCCCCCCCCCCCCCCCCCCCCCCCCCCCCCCCCCCCCCCCCCCCCCCCCCCCCCCCCCCCCCCCCCCCCCCCCCCCCCCCCCCCCCCCCCCCCCCCCCCCCCCCCCCCCCCCCCCCCCCCCCCCCCCCCCCCCCCCCCCCCCCCCCCCCCCCCCCCCCCCCCCCCCCCCCCCCCCCCCCCCCCCCCCCCCCCCCCCCCCCCCCCCCCCCCCCCCCCCCCCCCCCCCCCCCCCCCCCCCCCCCCCCCCCCCCCCCCCCCCCCCCCCCCCCCCCCCCCCCCCCCCCCCCCCCCCCCCCCCCCCCCAAGCAACCCCCGAAATAAATTAGGAAAAAATTTTTTTCCCCGGAGGGAAAAAAAAAGAATTTTCCCCTAAACCCAAAAGAGGCTCCCCCTTTTCCCCCCCTTCCCCGGGAAAAAAATTAAAAAATCCCCCCGTTCCCAGGGTTTAAAAGGGCCCAGAAAAATTTTTAACTCCCTTCCCCCTTTTTTTTTTTCAATGCCACTCACTCCAACCAGTATAACATAGCTGGTGTCACTACCCTCTTGTAGACCATCCCTTTCAGTCTTACTGGTACTAGTCTGTCACAAATCACTCCTGACACTCTTCTGCACCCACTCCATCCTGCCTGTACCCTCTTCCACACTCACCATTACTCTGAACTGTTGATCCCAAGTACTTAAACTCATTCACCTTCGCCACCTCTACTCCCTGCATCCTCACCATTCCTCTGTCCTCCCTCTCATTCACACACATATATTCTGTCTTAGTCCTGCTGACCTTCATTCCTCTTCTCTCTAGAGCATATCTCCACCTCTCCAGGGTCTCCTCCACCTGTTCCCTACTCTCACTACAGATCACAATGTCATCTGCAAACATCATAGTCCACGGGGACTCCTGTCTGATCTCATCTGTCAACCTGTCCATCACCATTGCAA
>NC_056732.1:1091703168-1091738168 GCF_019279795.1 Protopterus annectens
TATATCTATATGTATATATATATATATATGTGTGTGTGTGTGTGTGTATATATATATATATATATATATATATATATATATATATATATATATATATATATGTGTATATATATATATATATATATATATATATATATATATATATATATATATATATACATCTATGTGCAGACATCACTGACATATATATATATATATATATATATATATATATATATATATATATATATATACATTAACATTGCTTCTGCCTTTTTCCTATTTAGATGATTTCTGTGTGTAAGCTAGGCTAAGCAAAGGGCAGAGGCCCCCAAACTCACTGAGCTTCATGTACTCTTGAAATAACAACATATAACAAATGTACTGTGAGACAATATATTACATTCCTAACTACATTAGGCATAGCCCCTCACTGACACACTTCAAGGATAAACTTGTTGTGTGAATGGGTAACAGACTATACACCCCTGGGATTATGTGTCCCAAAACCATACAGCTAGGGGGTGGGGGAGCCTGTCCAGTTTGATAGCTGCAAGACCTGTTGGGGGAATTGAATGGTGTTGAATTGCCACATTAACATGCCCTCTTTAGATCACTGAGAGCCCCTATCACCCTCCACAAACCCAGTCTTCAACAGCTTTCAGCAACTCTGCCTGGAATTTCTTCATTGGCTATGCTTGACAGAGGCTCAGTTACTTCATCAGTGGTGCGAGGAAGGCCAGCACACTGCAGCTATGCTTCTAATTGCCCTTGGGCAGATAGGTAGTAGGCCATCTGTGAACCTCTAGCGTGCAGGTCATCACAGCCATAATATGTGAATAAACAGACCCTCAGATCACAATATACAGTGAGAACTCGCCATGTAGTCAGGAAACAGTTGAGTACAGCACCAACATACAGAGCACTGATGCTTAGTCACTCCAAAAGCCTATCTTGGAAGCTAGAAGACTTGTATAAGTTTAAGGCTTTCTATTGCTTACCAGTAGGTTACCTACAGGGGAGATGAAAAACAAGCACAGATGGCGAACATGCATGCAATGATACCATACCGGCCTGTGTGTCAGCCTTAGGCTTTGGAATACTGGCCAAGGCTATTGGTGCCCCCATGGTGCCTTATTTAGGAGAGTCTTGAAGGTGAGTACCAGCTCCGTAAACAGCACATTAGCAGATTCAATGAGGATTATGCTACTCAACACCAGGGGTTGTGATCACAACATGCATCCCCTCACAACACTCTTCAGGATGAACAACATCAACATCTGTGCATTAACTGAAATCTGTCTTAAGGCTCCTGAGAGCATGCCAGCACTACCAGACTGCAACCCTTACCACACATTTCAGCCACAGAACATGGACTGACAGACATGGAGGGGCTGTATCCATATTCATCAGGGATACTTATACCTCCAGGTTAGTGGGGCAGCATGATACCTCTGTGATCATCCATGTGCAGCTAACATCAGCCACAACTGCAGTGTGGAATGTGGCCTGCTACGGATCACCCTCCATCACCCAGGACCTCCACTCCACCTACCTAGAGGTAGTGGAGAACATGACAGTCCTAACGCACACCCTGGCATTGGTTGATGTCAACTACCATACCATTAACTGGGAAACATACTCTGGTACTCATTTCCAGGCTCAGCGCTTCCTGGAATGTATCACCTCATATGCCTTGTATCCGGTGGTAACCTCCCTAACGTGGGGTGGAAACTACTAGATGTGGTCATCACCAACATGGGCAACAGGTGCACCACAGCAGTGGTTAACCGGTCACTGGTTAGATCTGACCATGAACTATTCACTGTTTCCACACCCTAGCATCTCCCCCACCCACGGGTACCACAGTGTATACCTTTCCTACAGCTAAATTTACACTACTAGTGACAGGGGTGGGGGGATTCACAGCCCCCACGCTAAGGGCTAACACTGCTCAAGATACAGACAGATTTACAAATGCAGTCTATAAGCACTTACACGGATGTATGGATTGTGCCATCACTGGTAAACCAAGATTCACTCCTCCTAGACAAGGACACCTGTCTGGTGGACCTCTGCAATAAACAGGCTATACTACAGAAGTAGGGCAGTGTTCCAGACACACAGCAAATCCCACGAAGGGCAGACATCCATGACCACTATTAGTATGATACGTAGGTCCCTCATGATACGCATATACGTCTCCGATGTACTGGCAAACACAGGTGGACTACGGCAGACCATGTTTGGCAATGACTGCAAACTGGGAGCCATGATTGACAGTCCAGCTGAAGCAGGCATCCCTCAATGGGCCTCACAGAGAACATCACAGGGTGCCAATGACACTGCCTCCAGCCAAGTGCCACTAACTGCATGGTCATTCCATTGTGGAATTGGCACCCACATATTAACACATGCGTGGCTTTAATACAGACAAGATAATGGGGTATCTGGGGACTAAGGTAGATAGTGATCTCCCCTTTGACAATCATATCTCCACAGTAGTTAGGACATCTTTCTATGTAGGCCATCTGTTTACTAAAGGATTCCCATCTTGACATACTGGGGTATAGTGCCCCTTTACTTATCACTCATCAGTCCCATCATAGGGTATAATAACCCATGTGGGACGTACCTCAGAGGACACGTCCAACAGCTGGGGGGTCCACAAATGTACCTCACCAAGGAGAATACTAGCCTCCAACATATCGCCTATGCAGCCAGACTGCATAAGCTCCTGCTTTACTCAGTGGCGTCTCATTTACCCAGAGATGATCTCCGCTGGCCAACACAGCCATGTCGAACTCAGGCTTGATGGATATGCTCCACCTATGGGAATCCATGTCACAGTGAGCCACACACACTAGTGAGCTGACCTTGCCACAACAATAACTGGAAGATGCTGGAAGGACAGCTTCCTTTCACAGACACTCCCCGTACTTTGGAACAGCATCCTTAACTACATTGTACAGAGCCCCTCATTAACACTCTGCAAGAGAAACCTTGAAGGGTGGATGGGGAACAGTAGATGCACCCCAGGGATCCCACCATTGGCTCTGCTCCACAGAGTGACAGTTAATGAATCAATGGGGTGGCAAAAGCTGACACATTTTGGCTGGCCTTATGAATGGCCTCAAGCAGTTGGCCAAGTACCTATCTATGAATCTATACGTACAGTATCTGCATATGCTGATAGCTTAATTTACTGTTCAAGTGTTGACTTACCTTGTGCCAATGGCTGTTGTGTGTGCAATAGTTGAGGGCTGCCTATGTTGGATGCACACAGTAGACTGCCTATACATGACAATTTACAGGTAGTCTTGTGTGTGTGCCATCTGTTTTTACTGTGTGTGCAGGTGGAGAAAGGTGTCAGTCCCTAGGTGCCTACAATGTCAGTGTGTGTGCTATACGTTCCCTCTTTGCCAAGGCATGGGCATACTAGGCACGCCTCTGTCTGCCTACTGGGGCTGGCTCTGTGGGTGTTCATGGTCTGAGTACCTCTGTGCCTGTGGGGCCCTTGGCAATGGTGGTGGGTTGTGAGGGCCTTCACCATTCTGTCCCTGCTGCAGCTGTTTCCGCAGGACCATATTGTGAAGCATGACACATACTATGAAGATGTGTGCACATGTGCCTGGAGAGTACTGCAAGGCTCCACCAGATATGTCCAAGCAATGGAACCATGATTTCAGCATCCCAAACACACGCTCTGTGATGATTTTGGTCTGTGCGTGTGCCTCATTATGGCGTTCCTGCATGGGTGTGTGTGCATTTCTGATGGGAGTCGTCATCCACGGTTCCAATGCATAGCCAGCATCCCCCACCAGGTGGTCATTTGAGATGTCCCCCTGGCAACTAACCAATGCAGCTGTGAGGCATGCCAGATGTGGGAGTCATGATAGCTTCCAGGGCTGCCAGCACACATATCCATGATAATGCCTTGGGCATTGCACACGACCTGGCAGTTGATGGAGGGGTATCCCTTGTGGTTTATGTAGCGCCTACCCTGCTCACCGGGTGGTGACTTAATGCGTATATGTGTGCAGTCTATTGCACCCAGTACCTCCAGGTATTCTGCCACACTGTGGAAAAGACTCATATTGCTGGCCAACTCCTCCTGCGTTCGAGGAAAGTATATGTGCTCATTGGCATGTGGTAACATAGTATCTAGGAACTGGTGTAGTACCCTAGATGATGATGTCTGTGAGATCCCCATGATGACCCCAGTTGGTCTTTGAAAGGTACCTGTAGATAGTATTCTCAAGCTTCACATACCTTCGTATCCACTGGGATGAGTTCCCGTCTGTTTGTTCTGGCTCTGAGGCGTGGCAGGCACAGCTCCACAAGTTGCTGTAGGGTGTCCCTGTCCACCCTGTAATGGTCTATCTCCAGATCATGTAGCCCCTGGTAGGTTACCCTGGGTCTGAACACTCTCCTCCTCTGGTGCCTGTGGTGGTCATGTGCATCATCCTCCACAACACCTTCAGTCTCCAACACATGCTGGTGGATCAAAGCTATGGCATCCCCTAACATGTACATAATAAAAGTTCCCCGTCTGTATACAACACTGGTGCAGAGTGTATGGCAATACACAAATGTGTGTGAGGTGCTTTCACACTTTATAGTATTGTGCTATGGATGCTGCTGATGTAAGTGGGTGTGTGTGAGCTATTCCAGCTGCTGCATGTCTTAATTATGGGTTTTGCAGTGAGTACTGCAAGTGTGGGGCCTTTACTGTGAAGATCTACTTGCCTGCCTTGATTAATCTGTTGCCCTTTAATTCACTTTTAGACCTGGATCCCCTCCCATTATCAGGCATGCATCCACCTGCCGTCTTTCTTGTTTTGCACTTTCCCTAGCCAGTCATGGAGAAATGTGCCTTGTAGCTGATAATACTGCATATCGGCTTTGTTCTGCTTTGACACTTTGTTGTTTTCTTTGTAGTACAGCCCCTCCCCTTCCCTGTTCTGCAGGTAGCTGCTTGCAGCCTTGTTAGCTGTTGTCAGTGGCCCACTGTAGGCTCCTAGGTGTTAGTCATTTGTACTCCAGTTTCACTGCTGCAGCATTTCCTTATTTCTTTCCTATATCCTTTCTGTTTCAGCTGCAGTGAGCGCTGCACATACCCATTTACCGGGTTTACGCTCGTTTTCATCTCCGTTCACATGCATACTCGTTTACACTCTGTTACCTTGTGTACTCTCAACTAAGCATAGCTATGGGCAATTTGACACACCCCTTTCCTGCAGCTTTGCCTAGCTAGGGGCAGACTAGTTTAGCAATGCTCCAGTGTGCTTACAGCAATGGTGACACACCCCTCTCTTGATGTCATCTTTAACTCAAGGGCACACCTCAGTGTTATAATGCTACGCTGTGGGGTGCATTCTTAAACCAGCGGGGAATCTGCAATTCACTATTACTCCTCTCATTTGCATGGCATTGCCTACTAATTCCTAGCTACTGCGCATAACACTGTCACTGCCCCTTAGTAACCCTTGTGCCATGAGTATGGTGTAGCATGCCTGCCATTGATTATTATGGGGAAATTGTGATATGTTTCATTGCGGTTTTATTCTATATTTTTATATATTCCTTGTGATCCCTTTTGCGCACCACTGCCCTGCGCTTCCATGTTGCGATAGTGCAACTATATATATATTAAATTTTAATTTTATATTTTGTACATTTTTTTTATGCCAATGGCTATATATTTAGCCATTGGCATATATTAACAATATAATACATGTGTTTGATCGGCTGTCATGGCTCCGCTTTTATGTTTGCAAAAATGCAAACAGTTTGCTTACATTACGCCTGCACCACTTCCTGAATTGCTACATACCTTCATTTGCATGCTACACTGCTGCACATGGGGTAATTAGCATACAAGGCTCAGGGGTTGTGCTAGCGTAGTGTATGCAGGTAGTGCACATGGGAACAAGCTTGTACCTGAATCGCTCGGCGGCCATCTTTGGTGTTAGAACGCTGACGCTACGCCTGCACCTGGCGCAAGATTCATGAATCCCGGGGATAGTATAAAATGCTTGTGTAGAGATCAGAAGATTATCTCAGCTCATCACACAAGATTTTATACTTTAGTAAGTTTAAGTTACACATTGTAAGGGACACTGACAACAGGAAGAAGAAAGGAGTATGTAGGCATCAGCCTTCCCTACACTTACTTCAGTTATAAAATCCCTTAGACTGTACATGACATCCAGCAGCCTAATACATATGGAAGAGTAACTGTATCACACTTTATTACTTAGTCTGTTTTCCTAAAGCACAGCAGAGTTATTCATATTTGTGTGAAGCTATATGTACTAATGTGTTTTAAGGCAAAAACACAAAATAATTTATCATAGGACATGAACTGATATTTAACACCATTTAGTATCACTGCTTGGTGCCAGGCAACATGCAGATGCTGAGGACTTGGACCGATAAAACAGAAAGGGGTAGGGAGATGGACAGGGGGGACAGGGAGAAAGTAGATTGACAGAAGCAGGATAATGGGGGCTCATTATGATATGTAGGCAACATATTTATCAACGACCTCTCCACTGTCATCCCAGATGCAAAATGCATTCAATATGCAGATGACTCCACCTTGATTTGCTCTGCTACCTCCCAGTCTGATCTACAAATATTTTCTCAGAACACTTTTAATACAGTTAAAAACTGGATAACTGATCATCACCCGATCTTAAATCAAAATAAAACAAAACTACTACTGTTTTCCCCTACTCACAGGTCCACTGTATCATCCTTCTCTATAAAATCAATCTAACAACAGTACCATAATCTCCCCAGACACCTACACAGAGCTTCTAAGTGTTACTGTAGACAATCTCAAACTCAATATGCATGTCAATCAAACTATTAAAACCATCAATAAAAAACTTGGCTCACTCTAAGATCAAACCTTTCCTAACTCCACCTGCTAAAATCGCTATTGCATGTTCTCATCTTCTTTCAACTCTTCTTTATGCTTCCCCTTTATTCACCAACTTAAGCAAAACTGAACTTAATAAACTTTCTACCTGTTATAATCACATTGCCCGATTTGCCACTGGTATGCCATACAAGACACACCATTGTAAAAAATCTAAATTATCTAGGATGGTTAGAATTGCCATGCCCACTTCAGTATAACCAACTTTTAGTGGCACATAAAATACTTAATCGGCCAGAAAGCACACCAGCACTTAAAAATATTATCAATCACTACTGCAACCTCAGACCACTTCTCTCCTCTTTAACAGATTGCTCGTATAAACTGTCAAAATCAATAATGCAGCTGGTGACTCTGCCAACTGTGTTGGTAAAACCTGGAACTCACTGCCTGCTGATATTTCTCTAGAACCCATCCTAAATCAATTCAAGAAAAGTCTTAAACAAATTTTAAATCACACTGGCTATGTCCTTGTTCCAAGCCAGATTAGTCCTCTTTCGATGTTTGTGTTCTAAGTCATTCATAACTTAACTGTGTGGCATTTTGTAGGCCTTTAACCTTGTGTAAATTAAATCCTTGTGTAACTATATTATGTGTATAGCTGAACAGAACCTGTAAACTTTGTTTATTAAGAGTTATGTTATATTATTGTTTTTACCTTGGAGCTTTTCTTCCCGGGCCTCCACTGAAAATGGACATGTATCCAGTCTGACTATCCCGGTCAACAAATGTAAAATAAATAAAAACTATGCAAAAATCAGTCTATAAATCTGAGCATTACCTCAGCATACTACAGAGGAACTCTTCCATCACAAAATTAAAATCATACAATTGAAGAGACAGTGACAGCTTATTGAACTGAGGGAGGATATAGGCATTAGGCTTCATCATGGAAATGTCAATTGTAAAATCCCGTAAGATGAACATTACAGCCATCAGTCTAAGAAATGTGCAACAGTAAAATGTGATAAGACAGAAGGGGTGATGAGAGAGGGAGAACTGGAGAGAGACATACCAAGAATTTGGCTTATGGGACATTTAGGGTCATTTGTATGGTGTGTTACTTTTACATGTTTCCACATTCTCACTCTGTCACGCTCTGTACAATACAGTGCTTGCTGGAGGGAGCCAGAAGGAGTAAGAGAGTAGAAACAAGATTAAGACATAAGCAGGATGGGGGGTGGGGGGGGGTCTCACTTCTGGGGATGGAATGTTTTAGCAAGTGATTTATTGCAGCACTATTCGAATGTTGTGCTATATTTTTCTTAGTCATCCTAGGTTCATGAAATGTTGTAACTGCACTTAATTATAGACGTTCGTAGTTAAACACTTCATAGGAATATAAAATGGCATGAAATATTTTTGACATACATCCATAATCAAACCTTTGACACTATGCAAGCATATCAGTCTATAGCCAACAATTACCACCAAACACCACATATATCTAGTTCATTACACTCAGCAGTCTAATACCTGTTTGAATGACTTGATTCAAAGTACTACTTTTACTCTCTATTCCTGATAGCACAGTGGGTATAAGCACATTTGATCAAAGATAACTGGACTAGTGCAGGCAATGGCAAAAACATACCAGTTTTTGCCATAGGACATGAAACACCATTCATCATCAGGCAGCATTGCTGCATGATGCTAAGCGCCACACAAATGCTGAGGACAAAAAGTGAAGGCTTTTTTAATGGGCCATTTCTGGCCACATCTGTTGAATGCGATTCAGTTTTTTGACCAGATTAAATGTATGAAAGAGTGTTGATAGGATGGTGGTGAAAATGAGGGCCAAGCAGAGGGGAGGACACAGGAGAAAGAATACATAAATCTCCAGAATGGTGGTGAGAAAGCACCGTAGCTATCCACTTCTTCACAACATAAATGAAGAGTTGTACAGAGAACCTGTTGAATTTGTAGAGTCAACACATCATGGATGGGTGACAACAACAGAATAATGTTGTATAGCCAATTGGACCAAATCAAATGTGTCAAGATGACATATAGGTGAAGTGGAGAGTTATGTATTGGACATAATTTTTTGAGGAACAGGTGCCCTTTTTGTTTGGAGAGAGAGGAAATTTGGGGAAGGGGCTTAGGAATAAGAGGGTCATGTAAGCAGGGTGGTTGGGTAGCAGGTACAGTCATACAAGACAAACAGGCATGGTGATGGACATAAAAGGTTGGGTGACACATTGGTTGGGAATAGGTGGGAGACACTGGAGGAACATTTCATGTCCATCTTGAACACAGTGAGAATCTAGTCCTGACCCTCAGAACTGTCATCACTGTATCCTGTGTCAGTTTCCTGGATCAGTGCTGGACATGACATCTATTTGGCAATCTGACACAGGACCTTTTATATTTGCTGGTTCAGGCATTGAACCCCCCTCTATTTTATGACCTCCACCAGCCCTGTCATAGTTCATAGCTGAATCCTAAGCTAACTGCCCTGGAGGGCACTTAAGCCTAGCTAATAATCCAAGGTAAGAATTAAAACCTGTACCTTGTGTCTGTGTGGTAATGACCTTATCTTAGCATACAGCTGGACTCTTCAACATCCCACCTTTGTGCTTTAAATGGAGCAACATCCTCACCTTCACCAGTCATGTCTACAAAAGTACAGCTAGAACTATGCGTCTGAATTGGCACCCAATTCAGATCTCACATGTAACAGCCTGTGCACAAAGACACACATCCTTGTCTGCTGAATTTGCACAATTGAAAGCACAAACATGGCTTGGCTAACACATTGGCAGTGATTACATCCAATAACACTGAAGGTGTGAAATATGGCAGTGAGATTTGGCCATGTGTGATGCTCACCCTAGTAACACATGTTCCAATGTTAAACTAAAATGCTTTATGGTGTTTCTTTATAATAATTGTTGGTTGGAGGTTAAATGCTATGACTTGTGACATAGTGGAGTGTTCGGAGTTGCATACTAGTAAAATTGTATATTATCAACTAGGAGTTCAAACTCATGTGTTAACTGTCAATGCCACAGTAGAGCTTCCTTTTTCACATGAAAATCAGTAGTATTTGATTTTCAAAATGAAAAGCAGATGTACTTATTAGATGCCTGTATATGTGTGACTTTACGTAGTCATGGTGCTGCATTGCTCTGTAAAGTCAGTATTTGTGCTGTTTAATACAGTTCAGATGCATGGAGTTGCATGAGCTAAGTAATGCATGTTGGAGTATGTTCTATACATACTTTATATGACATTCTGTCCTGAGCACATAGTTACGATTTGTTGTGAGACATAATAATTATGACAGAATTATTGTGCACATCATACCTATGCAAATGCTTATTAAATTAACTATCATTGTCATGGTTAAAATAATTTACACACATTACATTGGATTTATATAGAAAGCATTACATTTGTTGCCAAAACATATTTATGGCACTCATTTGTATTTAGTGTTACACTCCTAATTAAGTGTGCGACATATGTCATTCTGACTCCCTCAGTAAAAGTATCTGCGAACTGGATTAAAACCCTTCTTTGCCTTTCTTCTTTCTCTAAACTCACTGCACTTAAAGCTTGTAGCACAGAGAGAGGAAGCTGACAGGTGCATTCTCTTCACTCAGTACTGTCTACAGTGCAGATGGCAGAACAATGGTGCCATGCTCATTTGCGCCGTGGAAGGCAGCCCAAATAAAATTTTTCATTTTTGCTTTCAGAAGTGAACTGTCATTGTGAACTACTAAGCAGAGCACAAATGCAAAAGAAATATGTAAAGAAATTATAATTAAAACTAATGCAATTAAAGGGTATATCTAGCAATGAGCAAAGCAGTTATAGTATTAACCGATGCATTCATCCTTTTCACGTCTCATTTACACATCACAGGTACCATTTGTGTTACACATCATTAGGCTTTCATGTAATGGCAATCGTTCAGAAAGGGGACACACAGAAAATAACAATAGCTCATTACTGACATTCTATTAAATTAACAATGACATAAAAGTTGAGAATAAAATCTATTACTGTCATGATGACTAATTGTGAGATGTGGATAATTCCTTCAGCATATACAAGACATATTTCCACATTCCTCATGTTACTGCTTTTGTGTTATCTCCTTGTAATCTATATTAAACTCTGAAAAGAGCAAGAAGGTGTATGTGTTGTTCAGTCAAAGAATTAGTGTTTGTGTGCATATATGGGTTTATATCGAAATGTTACTTTGTTGAAATTCATAGGGTCGAGACTTCATGAATGACAACTTAAAATATTGAAAACTAACTAAAAAAATTGAAATGGAGCTTATGCAGGGGAGCAAGCCCCCCTGTACTCCACACACCCCCTGTTAATTTTATATACTAACTCTGAGATCACACTACAGTGGGGAAAAGGGCACATGTCCAGGTCCCCATTGTACTGTCACCTCCATGCAAATCAATTTCTGTTTATTAATTAGTTTACAATATTTTAAGTTTTTAATCATGTGGCCCTGACCATATGAATTTTGACAAAGTAAAATTTTGATAAACTAACATAAACTCATGTGTATACATATATATTTGTGTGTGTGTGTGTGTGTGTGTGTGTGTGTGGATGTATATATATATATATATATATATATATATATATATATATATATATATATATATATATATATATATATATATATATATAGTGTGTGTGTCTGCAGACATGACTACATGGCTTAATAATTTTGTTGAAGTTCAAATTACTGAATTCATATGGTTGAAAGTCCATTCTATTGAAACACCTTTTATTTGAATTCTGAATAGAAAAAAACATACAGTGAAAAATCACACAACTAAAAATGTTTAAAAAAAAGTTACATGCAGGGTGCATGTCCCCTTGGTTAAATATAATAATGCCATGCTTGCACAACTGTGCAGAAAAGTGAAATGCCACACAACAAATCACTGTCAGTGCTCATGTGGAAAGCTACACCAGCAGCAATTATGTATAGGTAACACCAGCTACCAGATAAAGCTTCTTAATATATTTTTAGATGTTGTACTTCTCTTTTATAGAACTAAATCTAGTTCATGCCACATTCAAGGAAACAGACTTTCAAACAAATGTTTATTCAACTAAATGTGCTTTCAGTCATTTCAGCACGTTTCTATTCAACAAAATTGCCATTCAAAGAAACCGTATGTGTATACATTATATAACCTTGAAATTGCAGAAACATGGGGAGAAAAGGATGATAAAAAACAACACTCATCTTCTTGCTGTTCTATGAGTCTATCAGAAATTACTGGGAGCCAATGTCTTTTTAGTGACACAGTTCTGACAGTCACCAGTGTCTTTTTAGTGACACAGTTCTGACTGTCAGTCGAGTGGATGCTGGCAAGCAGTAGGTTGCATACTATGCAGCCTTATTTTCAATATATATTCATCATGTTGCTGTGACTGACTTGTAAATTATCTGTGTACTTTAAAGCTGTGCTGCTGAACAACTAGCAGTGTGACCTGGGATAAAACATTTAAACTAAAACAGCTTAATTACTGCATGGAGTTCATGTCTGAGCTCATGTTCTGCAGGTGGTTGAGTATATGAAATTCCAATTGATTAACTAGGATGGTCAAGGAAAACACAGTGGTTAATTATGTTAAGTGCTTTCCTTTGATAAGAAACATGAAATAAAGGCTTTACTTATTACTGGCATACAGTAACAAACTGGCAGATGTACTGCTGAATTCAAAATAGAACTTGTCCTTGGAGTTAAGAAAATGAAATTTGGAAACAGTCATTTCCTGAATAACAGTACTGGGAAAATACTTGTGATGAGATGTGTATTGCTTGAGCTTTGAACTCAGAAATAGTTGCCACTTTCATGAGATTTTTTATAACTTCAGGATGCCTTGCAACGAGGGAGGATGCAGCTACTATTTTCTCCATGAAATCTGCCCTCTGGTTTTTATTGTCTGTACTTAAGGCAGTTGATTTATTGGGATTTCTCTCTTTCTTAGAGGTTCTCTTCTTTGTATTTGCTGTGTGGGAAAATCTGGCAAATATATATCATTCGCGTTTCATTTTCAAGTCATAATTATCTATGCACAGTACTTAGCTGTGACACAGTAAAACATGTCTCTATATGCTGTTAGTCTTGAGATTGCTTGTTATTGTTTGTCTTTCAGCTTTTTCCCAGTAAGGGGTCACCACAGTGGAACTCCGGTCTGCTAATGATTGGGAGTAGATTTTTTTATGAAACGCCGAGGTGCCAGCTCGACGCCCAACCTTCAACAAAGGCACGCCCATTTATGCACGCATGTCTTTCGAACACTACCCAACCACGGGGAGGACATGCAGACTCTGCACAGAAGGCACTCCGTAGCCAAGCATCGAACGGAAGAACCTCTTGCTGTGAGGTAACAATGCTACCGCTGTACCACCGCGGCAATTGAGATTGCTTGTTAATGTAGCAAATCCATGGTAGGAGATTGCTTGTTAATATAGAAAATCCATGGTTGGAGATTGCTTGTTAATATAGAAAATCCATGGTAGGTCCTGTATCACTTGACTTTTTGAGTTCAGAAATTGTTACTTTCACAGTAAATCTGCAAAGCACACACAATACTTTTCAGCCAAGATGAATGTAGGTATTACTTTTGTTGTGCCTGAGATGCCAGGATTTTAGATAAGATAAGAAAATTCAAGGAGCCAGAGGATGATGTAACTGAAGCTTTACTTAAGAATAAATATTGTGAAAAAAAGGGGGGGTACACCCAGCTGTACTTCCCATCTTAGTAACAAGCCCAGAAGGTATTATGTAATACATTGACTTACTGCTACTTGTTAACAGTAGAACATGTCAGATCTTTACATATAAGATAATATAAAAGGCAATGCCTTAAGATGATTCAAGTGCTAAATGATCACTAATATTCAGTATTTAGTTGAAATGGCTTAACTTAGACATATTTTAGTTCTCTATTATTTTATAACTTCAGTTTATTTAAATGACATTGTAACTGTTTTAGAACATACTACTATTCATTTTCTTTCCAGTAGCTTAGAGTTTGTGCATGTCTTTTCTCTCCTTAAGCACTGTAGCCTCTCCTGTTTTGTTGGAACAGTAGCAGACATCAATGCTTTCTAATCATTTGGGGCTGTTGGACATTACCTGTGTAATCTGCCACTCTTGAGACATGCATGGAATCATTCCATTACCTGGGACAAGCTTCGGCTACGCACCTTTCTTGAATATAGCCTTTATTGTATTAAAGTCTTTGGATATGGTAGCGGTCTTCTGCCTTTCTTTTGGTGTGGATGTAACCACTTCTCCATCTAGCAGTGTTCATCTGGCCTTTTGTCAAAGTGTAGTCATGTTGCAGTAGGTGTTAGTCCTTTCAGTAAGTGAACATTACAGATTTTGTCTGCATACTTTCTTCACGTGCCTTCCCTGCAGCAAATGTGAATGCTATAGACCCTGCCCATGGTGCAAGGTGTCCTAGATTCCACTTATCAGTTCTGTAGTTTTGTGTTAACACATCTTGACCAGCAGTAAAACTAATACATGTGATATGGGATCTGTCATTTACATTTACATGAATTTCTTGCATTGTATTTGCCTCCTGGCATCTAGCTTTGTTAACTCTAGATGGGGCTGGTAGTTCTGAATTTGGAAAAAAAACTTTACCAGTAGTGTTAGTGGTTGCATACAATAAGTTCTGATATGCAAAAAAGGAAATTAGCTGTTTTGTGTTATAGAGTTACCTTATTAGAATTCAGGGCTATAATGGTTTTCTTAACCATTAAATGTATGCAATAGAAGAAACTAAGTTATTTAAAGCATTTTTTCCTCACAAAAAGAAACTGCAAATAAAATATATGTTATGCTTCCACAATTAGTCAGAACAAACTTTAGCATATGTTAAAGTTCTGAAAATTCAAAGTTGCAGAAGTATGCAGTTTTTCCCCATACCTATCAATAATTTTCCCATCCTTCTGAAAAAAGAGTAGGATTAGAATGAACTAGGTGCTTAACAACAGTGGGATCAACTACAGCTATAGCTGCTGGATCAGGTTTGGGAAAAGTGTATACAATTTTAAGATTGAGGAACTTTATACATTCTGTCTGCTTTCATGGGGTCAGCTGACTGACTATCAGGAAAATTGCAGTCAGTACTACACACATCTTCTAAAGCAGACAGAATAGGGGGAGCAAGTGTAGGATCTGGAAAATCCTTCTGTAACAAGTCATAGTATTTTCTGAGGGATTGAGAAACGTAAGTGTTTTCCTACTGAAAAACACTGGCACATTCTAGCAATACTCTCAAAGAGAACCCCTACAAACAGAATCAGAAACTGAGCTCTCCTCTGAGTCTCATTCAGAAATCTAGGGGGAAAATGTATCCGTTCCAGCATCTTCAACGTCTTCCTGTTCAGATTCAGAATAGAGATCACTTAACTCATGCCTTATATTGTATATATTTTCCCTGTTGTGATTATTGATAAAAGTTGATAGAGTATGTTTTTTAGTAATGTTTCTAATATTTTTATTTGTTTAGTTTATCTGTGCATGTTTCTTTAATATATATTTTTTTTATTTAGTAGTATTGGATGTGTATGGTACATTTAACTAGGTTTCTTCAATGATTGGTACGAACTTCTGATTGGATGCCTGGTAACTTCAGTATTTTAAAAGTGGAATTATATGGTTGTAATATTAGTTCTGAAGAAGTTCCTATATTAGGAAAGAAAGCGCTTAACTTGTGGATAATTTTGGACATTTTGCTAATAAAGTGTGTTCATTTTGCATTTTTGCCTGGAACTCTGTCTGGGTTTTTTGTTTTCCCAGTAAGTATTTGTGTAGTTCAGAGTTTACTTATGTGTTTGTTTCAACAGCCATGACATCTGTGGCTGCTGATAATGTTCCTTCGAGCATTTGTATTCAATCTCCCAATTAATTCACTTCTGTTATTGGCAATTTAATCCAGTTACTAAGTATGTTTACCAGGCATTTACTGGGGGGTGGTTCAAGAGGTTTCCCTAATTGATTTGTATCCTGCAATTTTGAAATGGATTTTCCTCCTTTGGGGCAGCAACCCAGGACAGATATTTCAGATTTCTGTGGTTCCATATCTTTGGGAGAAGTACAGACCATGATGGTGGAGGAAAATGCCGTGACAACAAAGACTAGTCAATGTAAATATTGGCTTGATCAGAAGATGGTTTGGTTGGCTGACTCACCTCTAACTGGTAGTTCTTTCAGCAATACATTGGCTGTTTTTGAATGGAAGCTAACAATATTCCATAAACTTCAAGTAGAAAATCAATATTTTTTTAGAGTCTATTAAAGTTAAATAAGTATCTAAAGGCTTGAGGTATTGGAAATATCTCACAGGCGTTAAAGAAAATGTGGATTTGCATTAAGAATGACTCACATTATTTGACAGACAAGGTCGCAAGTTAATGAAACTGATGATGAAACGTAATCCGAAGGCGATGGATGAATTTGAGGTTGAATTGAACCAACCTGCTAAGGTAACTACCACTAATTTGATTTTTAAAAACTATGAGGCTAAATATAATCACATTTTTTAGAAATTAGCATCCTAGTTAAGGATTTATGGGCACGTAAACAGAAAAAATTTGACAGGGATAGGAATGAATATATGTGTTTCATAGCTTATCTTAGACCACCAACGAGAGTTGAAAAGGATAATCATTATATACAGAATGTGAGTGTGCATAGTGATTTTTCACCTGATACTTCTAGTGACACACACCCTTTAGAGGAACCTATATTGAGGAGGTTGGAGAGGTTGAGAGACAAGAGGAGAGAGGAGAAAGATCACTGGGTAGAGATGTATGATCGCTCCCCCAACCAACCCATGCACACTTTCATGAATCAACATATGAACAATGGGGGTGAGATTGTAGTCTTTGATGGAGGTTTACAGCTCATTTTGAATAATGAATGAGATTTTAAACTTTTCAATTATTCTGACAATTTAAGGGACAAGAATGTAGCCAATTTGCTATGTAAAGTGTTTAACTTTGTCCCTGGTCAAAAGGGAAATATTGTTGAGAATTTGGTGGACTTCAAGTTATGAAGTTGAATTTAAGACTAATAAAATGGACTCTGGATTAAGTAGTCAATTATGGATTAAGAGCAGTCTTTCTAATTCCCCTTTGCATCTGGTACTTAACTTATATGAGAAGTGCGAGCTGGTTATAAGGAACATATATTTAAAATCTTATGAATTTGTGAGTTCTACCTTAACATCCAGTGAATGTATATTATTAAGAAAACCTAGCCAGGATAGAAATGTAAGGATTATGAAGCCAGATAATGTGGGAGGGGGTGGTGATTATGTCTCAGGAGATTTATATTTATAAAATAAATTCTTTATTAAGAGAAGAAACTTATGAAAAAGTTTCTAGGAACAGAGTTAACACTGCTATAGCCAAGACTGATTTTATTATTAAGGACCTTTTTCTTCAAGGGCATATCTCTAAAGAGACTTGCTCTTTTTTAGAGGTTTAATTCCCTATTATATCAAATATATTTGGCATTCTGAAAACTCACACGTTTGGAGGATTCCCTCCTTAGGCCAATTATAAATGCAAGGAGATCCAGGACCCATCCATTAGCGAAATACATAGACCTTAAACTTAAACATACTCATGCTAATAAAATGTGTTCAGTGTACATTTTTGCCTGGAACTCTGTCTGGGTTTTTTTTTGTTTTCCCAGTTAGTATTTGTGTGGTTCCAGGTTTACTTCAGAGTGTACTACCTGTTGCATGGGCAGAACTACACTGCAGATCCCCTAATATAATACTATGCTATTAGCATAGTATGTCTGGAAGGAGAAAGTACATAGACAAAAGTATTGCATAATGGAGTACTCAGAGAAAAAAGTATAACAGCAATGGTATTACAGGGATGAGCAAATATCTTCTATGTACAGACCTTATATATTTCTTCATTTTACAGTATCTGGGGCTTTTGGAAAACATATCATAGTTCAGTACCTTCTAACATTCTAGCCTTCGTTGTTTGGAATAAAAAGTTAAAAAGATGGAACTTGTGTATACCAACTGCAGAATAAGGAAGCATTTCTTATATGCATTCGCATACATACACGCACATACACACACACACACACACACACACACACACACACACACACACACACACACACACACACACACAAACCCAAACATGCATACATGTACATATATAAGTTTATATCTGTATGAATTTCCTTTATTTAGTCAAATTACCAAAATATCTAAGTACAAAACGCCAAGACCAGAATATCTAAATATCAAAACATTGAAAATTTAAAATGTTGAGATTTTTAACATCAAATATATTTGTATATTGATGCAGTAGAGTTTTCATGTTGTAGTATCACTTTAAGATGTTTTTTTTTCTACAGAGCAAACATGGCGGAGGTAGCGTTCAATGCCCTAGTATGGTTTTTTGAGATCTGTCTGTCTTAGTTTGTAAGAAATGGGTAAGGGATTTTTTAATTTTTGAATAGATGTATAGCCTTTAAAGGGAATGGTGGTAGTGTAGTTAAACTGGCAGGACAAGTTCCTAGGAGGGGAAGTGTGTATGTTGGATGTGTTTAGGTGTTTTGTGTAGGGAACAGGTGCTTGTGTGCAAGTTTTGGAGATCGCGGTACAGTGGGGATAGGGAAATGTACCTTTTCTCCAGTGTAGTGCTATCTCAGAGTTGGTATATTTAATTTGTAGGGGTTGTAGGGGGTGCAGGGGAATTCAGCCCCCCCTGCAGAAATGTAAGAAAGGCATTATGTGGAATATGGATATTTGGATATAGTGTTTTAAGTGATAGCTGGGTGTAGCGTTGTACAGAGTTATTTGAAATAGTTTTTTCAGTGTTTTGTGCTTGCAATTATTAGAATGTCAATTTTATGGCTTTTCAATGTTTTGGTAGTTAGACATTCTGGTCTTGAGTTTTTGAAAGTCGATGTTTTGGTAATTTAACTTAACGAGGTAGAGCCATATAAATATTTATTTTGCTTAACATTTGTTTACTGGGAAAGTCCGACTTGGAATGAAGCAAATTTTCAGCAGAGGCCTGGGGGGGGGGAAAGCTCCAGATGCATGTCTTTGTAACATGGGAGGCAATTGGAGTACCCAGAGGAAACCCACACGACCAAAGAGAGGACATGCAGACTCCACTCAGAAGATACCCCAGACTGAGGTGACAATGCTACCACTGCACTATATATATATATATATATATATATATATATATATATATATATATATATATATTTAGTCAACACCAAATATGCGAAATCCCAAAAAATCGAATGTACACAACAGTGATTCTATTCCCAGGGGGAAAAAATCTGTGTTCCCAAAAAAAAAAAAAAAAAATTCAAGCACAACATTAAGGTTTCGCCCCCACACCAGCCTACCTAAATATGCCAACTCCGAGATCACACCACAATGGAGGAAATGGCAAAGTCCCGAGAATGTCCCAGCGATTTTTTTCCCCTGGGAAAAAAATTGCTGTTCCGGCCATTCAGCTTTATGGGACTTCACGTGTTTAGTGTCGATTAAAGAGTTTTTGCATTTTTTACACTTAGAGCTTATGATATAGACCCTATAGATATATATATATATATATATATATATATATATATATATTAGTGTGTGTGTTGCTGGTATTTATTTATTTATTTTTATTCATTTTACATTTGTTGACCGGGTATGTTTTCAGCAGAGACCTGGGAAGATAAGCTCCATAACTCTTTTCGGCTTTTCCCAGTTAGGGGTCACCACAGCAGAACTCCAGTCTGCTAATGATTAGCAGTCGATTTTTATGGTGCTGAGTTGCCAGTCCACTGCCCAACCTTCATCAAAGGCACTCCCATTCACACATGTCTTTCAGAGGCCACTCGACAGCGGGTTGGACATGCAGACTCCACACAGAAGGCACTCCAGCCAAGAATCGAACAGGAGAACC
Source organism: Protopterus annectens (assembly GCF_019279795.1). NCBI lineage: Eukaryota > Metazoa > Chordata > Ceratodontiformes > Protopteridae > Protopterus > Protopterus annectens. The sequence goes on from NC_056732.1 coordinate 1,091,723,061, forward strand.
TCTTGCTGTGAGGCAACAACGCTACCGCTGTACCACCGCAGCTTAGAACAATAGTACAAAAAGATTACAAACATTTTTAAAAGATTTACAAACAATATACATTATTATACTGGTATTGATTATTTGAGTTCAGCTGTAGAACCAGGCTGATTGAAGTGAACGTGTTGCAAGGGTTAATATATACTATTGACAATTTATATAAACGCACACACACACACACACACACACACACACACACACACACACACACACACACACACACACACACAAAGTGAAAAAAAAAACATGTACGTGTTCATTTGCCTGCAGTCTCTGATTTATAAAATGTGTTTCAACCTTCTTATCTTATTCAATTATTCCTTGCTATTCTATTATTATGCTGCAAACACATTTGAGTTGCTGTACTAACACTGTAGTTTTTTTTGTTGTTGTTTTTTTTGTAGAATGTTATCAATCATAATTGTTATTAGGTTATCCTGTTAAAATACCAAACAGGAATGAAAAAATCAGTACACAGGAAACATGTGAAACACTGAGAAATTAATGTTCTGTTACAGTATAGGATATGTGCCAGCAGCATTTCCTGCCTTCCATTAGGGTTCCCTGTGATGAATGCAAGTATAAGATTCTGTTGCAAGAAACAAAAGAACACAAATAAATACATGTTCTTCACGTCATTTTCTCCAAAACAGTGAATATCTAGCAATCTGTCACTGCTACTGTGATAAACATGTTTTTCCCGAAAACGTTTTGTTTTAGTTCATATATTTCTTATTAATTTCTATACTCGCACTGCAAGTTGCCTCTGTGGAGCAATGCTTACCATCATGTTCTAAAACGGTCATGTGGTTTCATGTAATAAAACATGAAAAGTGAATTTTGTCAGTATTTAACTAGTTACAGTAACAGTAGTCATGCATGTGTATGTTTATACCTGACACATAATTTGCCCATTAATTCTGGGGCCTCTAATGTTACACTACATTTCATTTTTCCCATGCAAAATACAGATCTTTTTTAAAATACAAATAACACTGATGGAATCCATCAGCAGAAAAACTCTTTGGAAAATCCCAGCATGGGCTACATCTGTGAAACAGCTTGCTCATAGATTTGGTAGTTAAGAAGATTGCAAAACAATTAATAAACCAAGGAGAAGTGATAGTATAGGGTGGCATACAGGTGCAGAGGTTACCACTGCTGCCTCTGAACACTTGATTCCCTGGGTTTGTTCCTGGCTAATGTGCTGGTTTGAGTCTGCATATCATCCTTGTGTCTGCATAAGTTTTCATCAAGGTCTCAGGTTTACTCCCACTTCAATAACTGGCCTAATATCTGGTGTCATTCCAAGTGAGTAGAATATTTGTCACATGGGAGGATATGGTCAACAGATCACATTGCTTTGTCAAGGATGGTCTGCAGTCGTCATGTCTAGGCTTTCACATATTGTCTAAAACATTGTCCTACCTCATAGTGCCTATTTTTAGACAATGCCAAACTGACAAATATTTATTCCAACATAGCAAAACAAACACAATGTAATCTAAAGGTGTCACTGCTCAGTGCTAGTAACTAAAACAAGAAACTTCATTCTCTCTAGGGTCTCCTCATCATGTGGAATGTTGACATCTGTGCAATTGCTGAGACATGGTTTTAAAGCGACAGACCACTCCCCAACAATGCAGGGCTAGAATGCCTTCTATACTTTCAGGCCAACTACTGCTTGGGTAGGGACCAAAGGTGGAAGTGTCTCAATGTACATCAACAGCAAACTCCCCTCAAGACTAGCCAAACAGGACAATGCGCTTGAGCTTTTCCATGTCCAGATTTCCGTAGGTGAAGTCCCATGTCATATCTTTGCAAGCTATAGTTCACACTCTGTGACCCAAAAAACTCATTACTCACACTTGGACTTAATGGAGGTCCTAACCATTCAACCCAGTGCCATGTATATTGGTGACTTCAGCTACCCCAGTATAAAGTTGGGATACTTACATGACCCCGAATTTACAAGCCCAGAGATTGAGCTGGACTTTGTAAAGATAAACACCTTGGACCAGATAGTCCATATGCCCAATAGGGGTGCAAACATACTAAACGTCGTGGTCACAAACATGGGAGAATGCTGTACTCCCCCAACCTCTGCAGTGTAGTCATGTCTCTGTTAGTCAGACCATAAACCTGTCTCCTTAAAATTAAAAATCAATTCTGAGACTTCGGCAAACCCCATAATATTAACTATTTAAAGGCATACTTCATACTAAAAAATGAAACCATGTCAAAACTTCAAGCCTTCCCGAATACTGAGAGCACAGCTGCTTATCTTGAATTGTTCACAGAAGCACTATACAGTCAGTGTGCCTACCAGAATTAAGTCCAGAACTAAATCACAAAACAAACCACCATGGCGGAATCCAGACCTAAACAGGTTGTACAACAAACAAAAAAAGTCAAAGCCAAAATTAAGAAGTGCTACACCTACTATGATAAACACATTCTTATCAATCTAAACAAACCACTAAGAGGGCAAATTAAGTCTACTAAAAACCAAATTTGAGGTAAAGATAGTCTTCTAGTTAAAAGACAACCACAAAGCCTTCTTTGCTATGTCATAAACCTTGAAGGCAGCACACAGCAGTGTGCAGAACTGATTGTAAATGGATCCAACCACATGAAGCTGAAAGATGCAGCAAATCTGCTAGCTGACAAATTCAGCTCCAGTTTTATGCCCCCCAGCCACCTCTAGAGAAAATATTACCAAACAAAACTCCCAAAATTATCACTAAGGGAGCAGGTCTTGGATGCACTCTTTAAGGCCAAAAACACTGCATTGATGAGTTCCAATAATATCCCAGGATGCCTTCTAAATAGCCTGAAACATGATCTATCAGGACCACTGGAGTCACCGTTTAATCACAGCCTCCAGGCAGACTTTGTGCCATGTAAATGGAGAACTGCAACAGTCATCCCTCTGCCCAAGGGCAGGCCATCAATGGACCTTGGGAATTACGGGCCCATAAGTCTCATAAACAAAGCCATAGAAAGAATTATCATGGAAATGATTACTAAGGACAACCTTCAAACACTGGATCCAACCCAGTTCGATTTCATCAACTGCAGATTATGTCTACTTAACAAGGTGAAACTCTTTGAAAAGCTCACCAACAAAATAGCTGAGGGTAAAATGATGCTAACATCCAAGAGGAAGGAGTAACACAGACAATTAACTGGTGCCAAAGCCGCGGCTTATAACTTAATGCTAAGAAATGCATAATGGTACTCTTTGGGAAGTAAAAAACCCTAGGAAATTACCTTATTGATAACACATGCCTAGGAGTAGAATCCAGTAGTCAGTGATTTGGTATGTATGTAGAAAGTAACCTGGCTTTAAACCAACATGTGTCTAAAGTAGTTGGGGAATCATTCTGTGTTGCTCAACTTATAAGCAAGGGTATGGCATATAAGTCCAAGGAAGTCATCATTACACTGTATTCAGCCCTCATCAGGCCAATCATTGAGTACAGCACCCCCTTCAGTATGCACCTGACCTGGCACATGCAACAGCTGGAATGTCCACATAGGTTCCTCACATAAAGAATACAGGACATAAACAGCATATCCAATACAGATCGCCTCAGAGCCCCTATCTCTATACTCCATTTCCTACAGACTGTTGAGATGCGATCTATACCTGGCATGGAAGGCATCCTTTGATCCCACTCTGATGGGCCTTTTGCATATCTGAAGAACAAATCGCATCAGAATTACTTGATGAAGGGATATAAACTTTGCTTGTGACATAAATAGGATACATTGGAGGGACAAGTATGTATCTCAGAGAATTCCTCTGGTTTCCCATATATATGAAGCAGAGTTTTTCCCTAACCCTGTTCAAAGAGAAACCTGAAGCAGTGGATGATTAAATCGGAAATATACCCCCAGTCTAGTGTTTGTGTCACTAGTGGACAAAGGCAACTTTTAAATCCTGCTGTAGCTTCCATATACCCCTTAAAATAACCTCTAAGGCATATAAACTTGTGGGATACAATTGGGAATGCTTGGCTAGGCTTATAAAGGCCACAGTGATAGCCTAGTATAGACCTATGAACTTATGAACCTGTGTATGTGTGCATGTTGTGTGTTTGTGCGTTAACAGGATAAAAGTAGACACAGGAAAATAAATGACTAAATGAATAAATGAAGATAGTAGTGCTACAAAATCTGATACAATTTTATACAGTAAGAAGTCTGTTTAGCAGCATCTTATAACTGTCTTGTACCAACCAACCAGAATAGTGTATATTTTGTCATATATTCTTCATTTTTATGCATGCTTCCAGAAGAAAACAAATGATTCCATCTAATGCATTATTAATGAAATTTTAAATATAGCTTCCCTATATAGTTGTGTGATAAGATGTTCTGTAGTTCTGACTTGCGTACAGGTGCTGTTGTCAGGTAATTAGGAGACCATTTTAGAACCATGCATCTGCAAACCTTTTGCTTAGTTTGATGATGAGAGCTGTTTTCTAGTTGTTTTTAATCATCATCATATCATCATCGTGATCATCATCAGCCCCCTTTTTTCCATTTTCTGCATGGGGTGGGACTATTGTGCTGTTGCCATCTCTCTCGATTCAGTGCCACACTCCTGCCTTCTTCAGCACTTATGCCTGACTGTTGCAGATCTTCCTTCACACAATCCATCCACCTCTGTGTTTGGACATCCTCGTTTCCTCTTACCTTCTTCCTGTCTGTCCCAAATCATCTTCACCAGATTGTCTTTTGCTTTTCAAAGTGTCCAAACCACCATGATCTGTTCTCCTTGAGCTTTTCTGCAATTGGAACTACTTTGGGTTCTTCTCTTATGCCCTCATTCCTTCTTCTGTCCCACAGTGTGCATCCTATGACAGTGTGCATCCTACCACCCTTTTCAGGCACTTCATTTCCATCACCTCTAGCTTCCTCATCTGCTCTGCCTTTACTGTCTAGGATTCCGTACCATACAGTAGTACTGGCCACACCACTTTCTTGTACACCTTACTTTTCAGCTTCTTTGGCATTCTTCTGTCATAGATTACACCTGAGATTCTATGCCAGTAGGCTGCAGCTCCCCTGATTCTAGCTTTAACTTCTTCATTCAGATGTCCCATCTTCTCAACCACCCCTCCCAGACACTTGAAGCTATTTACCTGTTCCACTAGCTTCCCTTCTATCTGAATTCTTAGTTTCTTCTGATTTCCCCAAGTTGCTGCCATTACTACTGTCTTTTCATCTCATGTGCCTTCAGTTTTGCATTCCATTCCCCTATCCTTTGCTGTAGTTCTTTCTCAGAGTCTGCCTGTAATGCCACATTGTCTGCATACAGCAACTTTGTTGATCTGTCCACTTCAGCCTGTTTGCTAACATAGTCCATTACCAGTATGAACAGCAGTGGTCTCAGAGATGAAACCTGGTGCACATCCACTCCCACTGGGAACCCCTCTGTGAGACCAAACACTGTTCGTACTTGAGTCATTGGTTCCTTGTACATAGCCTGCACTAATTCTACCAATGTTTCTAGTACTTGTACCACCACAGTACTGCCCAAATGATCTTTCTTGGGACCTTGTCATATACTTTCTCCAAGTCTGGGGATGCCCAGTTGTACTCTTTCCTCATCTCTGGCTTCTTCTCAACTATCTCTCTCACTGCAGACATTGGGTCAGTTGTGCTGCATCCTGATCTGAGTCTGAACTGCTCATACTCTGCATATCCATTTGTCAATCACCCTCTCAAGAACTTTCATGCAATGTGACAGGAGTTTGATGCCTCTGTACTCCAAAGTTGTGAATGTCCCCTTTGTTTTTGTACACTGGCTTTTACTGAGTATGCTTATTCTCCCGTCATCTGGGATATGTCTTTCTCCAGACTGCTATGAGTACCCTTAGGAGCAATTTCTCCCCCATCTTACCCAGCATCTGCTATGACCTTATCTGATTCTGCTGCTTTCTCCGACTTCACTTTCCTTAGTGTTATTCTTACTTATTCTAGGGTGGGCTCTCTTCTTCTCTCATCATAGGCTGTTTCTGGGGGCAGTGCTTTTGTGGGGTTTTCTTCATTCAGAATCTGCTGGAAGTATTCCTTCCATCTGCCTTTGATGTCCTGTGGACTGGTGAGCAGGTTGTTGTTGGCATCCCTTATAAAAGGTGTCTGACTATCTTCTTTATCTTTCTGTCTTTGTCTTGTAACCTGATGGAGTTTCTTTGTGCCACTTATTGGGTCACTTTCCAGAAGCTGGTAGAGTGTCTCCGATGCCCTGTTCTTTGCTTTTGCAACTCCTTTCTTAGCTTCTTTGTTAGACAACCAGTATTCCTTCCTAGCCTGGTCGGTCTTTTCTATCTCCCATGTTTTTCTGCACTCCTTTCTTTTGATGACTTCCTGGACTTCTGCATTCCACTACCAGCGTTCCTTATATACCTTATTTCCATACCTGGTCCCATATCTGTTCTGTACTCCTCACACATGCTGTTTTGAGGTGCTGCCATTCATCAACTCTACCTATTTCTTCCTCTTTTTGTGGTGCTAGAGCACTGAGTAGTTCCTCATACTGTTGTACTTTCCTCAACTTCCTGGTCTTCAGCCTGGTCTCTGTTGACCCAAGAGCCTTCTTTGACCATTGCTTGCAGCTGATTGTCGCACCCAGTGGTTTATGCTGTGGGCCAACTGTTTCACTTGAGATGACTTTGCAGTCATTGCTTCTACCCCAGTACCCTATCCTTACTAGGAGGAAGTCTACCTGAGTTGCATGTTGGCCACTCTTTTATGTGATCTTGTGATGACTGTCTCTCTTTCTGAATCATGTGTTAGCTACTATCAAGCCATTTATCAGACAAAAGTATAGAATGGTCTCTCCTTCTTTATTCCTGTTGCCCTACCCATATGGACCCAGGCATTCCTCATATCTGTTCTGTCTGTCTGTCTAATATGTGCATTCAAGTCACCCATTATCAACACCAGTTCATGTTGTCCTGCTTTATCTAGTAGGTTCTGCAACTGCTGTCTGAATGCACTCCTTTCCTCACTATCACAACCCTGCTGTGGGGCATAGGCTGAAATTATGAATACGGCCCTATCATTACACTGGAGTCTGATTGCCATGAGTCTGTCACTAATTCTGATAATATCCCTCCCTACCTTCTGAATCCTCTCTCTCATCACAATTACCACACCATTTATAGCCTGTCTTCCTCTTGAGTAGTAGACTCTGGATCCCAAGCGAAGAGGCTTTGCTGCACTGCCCTTCCATCTTGTCTGTTGGATACATAGGATATCCAGCCTCCTCCATATCATCATGCCATCCACTTCCAATCTGCTGCTTGTCAGTGAACATACATTAAGAATAGCAATTCTCAGTTCATGTTTGGCAGGTTGATTGGTTTTACATCCAGCTTTCACTCTCTGGTAACCCAGGCTGGGCAACTACACTCCAGCCGGCCAGTAGCTTATTGACCCAGGGCTGCTGTGTTTTATGGCGGGCACACACTGGCCAATAGGGGCACATCCATCCCTCCCACCATTAGCATGGGCATAGGTCAGAGTAGGCCGGGTCCTCAACCCTTACCAGTAACTACCCATGCCCATTCTGGTGATATTAATCAACATGAACAAATCACCTAGAGCCATATTTTACACCATCAGTTGGCTAACCCTGCTACAGTGAGCAGTCCATGTTCTCCTATCTTGAGGATACTGCACACCACAGTAGATGGCTAAAGCAGTTGTTCTGTACTACACTTTTCCCTATAGGGCACCATTTTGAGTCTGTGCTGCTGCCCACGGCTCTGTTCATTAGTGAGTTTGTGGTGGAAACGCCCCACATGTTTTTCGGAGGTGGGAAAAACCTCACAGAGGCAAAGGGAGAACTTAATGCAGAGAACTGCATTTAAAATACTGTGTAAATCCATTCCTGTTTTTAGTGACTGCCTCTCACCACTGCCAGCAATATGTGGCCCATAATCAAGGAGTCTCAATCCTCACTACTGACACCAGTAAGAGTCCGTCACTAAAAACAGGAATGGATTTACACAGTATTTTGCTCTCTACATCAAGCAGTTTCCCTCAAGAGAACACAATGAATACGCTCCATTGGGACTAGGCTCTGTCTCTCCAGATACCAAACAAGGCTCACTTTGGAGCACTCTGTCCCAGTTCCAAGTATCTGACACACACACTTGAATATCTGATTTTTCTCACACACACACACACACACACACACACACACACACACACACACACACACACACACATATACACATCTGGGAAATAGTGGTACAGATTCACCAGCTGTATCCCCTCTCTCCAGACTATAATGTAGATTGCTGGCACCAGCCAGATACTCTAAGGCTCTTACAAAGGGTAACCAATTATACTGTGTCAAATTAAAACTGATATAAGTGGTATAGAGTGTGACCAAAACAGTAAGGTTTATTGAAGTGGCCATAAGCACAAGTAATCTCAAGTTGTTAAAAGTATTCACTAAGAGACCGGCCACAATGAAAAGGGATAAAAATATTTAATAATGTATAATAAAATAGAAAACAGGAGAATACTTATTTACTTACAATAAACAATGTTTCAGTCACAGAAAATATAAAAATAACACTTTTGGCTAGAATCTCACTAAACTAATCACACTGTACTTTTCTTAACCGAACTAAAGAAAAACTGTCCCTAGTTAACTTGCTTAATATTGCAAGGCAAGGCAAGATGCACTGTTGAGATGCTCAGTTCCACAAGGCAAAATGAGATGTCTTTTGGCTTTTTCCAGTTAGGGGTCACCACAGTGGATCACCGGTCAGCAGATTGATTGGCAGTGGTGTTTTTATGATGTTGAGTTGCCAGCCTGGTGCCCAAACTTCACAGAAGGCACACACACTCACACGCTCCTACCTGCATGTCTTTAAATATTCACTTGACCACAGGGAGGACATGTGGACTCCACATAGAAGGCACTCCAGCCAAGAATTGAACCAGAGAACCTCTTGTTGTGAGGTGACAAATCTAACCACTGTACCACCACGGCCAAAACTACACACTTTATGAACTGGCCTAACAACCGAATAACTGAACTGTGATAACTGACATAGATTTTTTTATATCAGGTTCCAAAGAAAAACAAAAACAAATAAACTGCTGCTGCCAGAGTTCTGTCCTTCAGATGGGTATAGAATGACATTACATCTAGTCACCTGACTTGAGCGCAATATACATTCAGAACTCTGTTAAGATTCTGTTGCAGCATTTTTAACATAAGCAACTGTTGCACATATATTTTTAATACAAGCGTCTGTACAAATCAGTGTGACAGTAAAATGACATAAGATTATTTACAAACGTCAGCCAGCCATGCTGGCATATGCCATACATGCAGTGTCTCACTTCTTCTGGTACAGCTGGCAATACCTCACAATGTCACATCTAGGCTAAATGCCCTGAAGGGCCATTTTAAACCTAGCCAATAACCCAGGTTTAGAATCAAACCATGTATCTTCTTTTTATGACGTGAAAACTTTAACCATTATGCCAAACTCACCCACCCATTTATGGTCACATAGCCATGGAGAAAAGGGTAAACACTGATGGCACTGAAATAGAGACAGCATCAGTAGTTATTTTCTATAGTAAACACAAGCTGAAGAGCTGCAACCCAATCACATGTGATGGATCAGTTGCAACATCATCCGTGTCAAGCTTGACCACCTGTAGGGAAGCCCTAACATTCAAACTTTATCCAGTTTAATGACCAGAGTACAGGAGAACATGACAGAGGCGTAAAGGTAGACTTGCCCGCCTGAGCTGAAAGGTAGCAGATGAGGATCATTGCAGACTAATACAAGTATGCCACTTAGGCCAACAACAAACATGTTGTCAAGTGTTAGCTGGAGGAGGTATAACTGCTGACAACATAGCAGGAACATGCTGTGCATATTATTAATCACACCTTGACTGGACTACCAGGTGAAATGTTAAAAAGCAGTTTCAGCAGCCATCAGAATGTTGGGGTATATCCTCAGGGGGGCAGACGTCAGAAGCAAAGACATAATGCTTCCACACTACTGAGCCCTTACAAGGCCACGCCTTGAATATTGTTTGCAGTTCTGGGGGCCATACAAGCACAGAGATCTTGAGTTGATATTAGCAGACCAGGGCAGCCTTACCAAAATGGTACATGGGATAGAAAATGTGTATGACCTGAAAATAGAAGATCAAGAATTCACTAGAAACAAGAAGAGACTTGAGACACATAATTCTGTTGCTCATGAACATGTGAGGGAGCTGTCCCTCCCTCTGTCCTTTAATTCCATTTTGAAAGACCTCCTAGCCAAAATCTGACTCTGTTCTTGCTCAATCCTAGGTTAAATTATATCAATAAATATGAACAAGTAAGTATTCATACATTACACATCTGGGATACTTCATTTAGGTAAGAACTGCCCTTTTTCATTGAAGACCTGATGAGAAAAGCTCAACAGAAACAATACACAGATGAACAGTCTATAATACAGAAAGCAAAAAGAGAACTCATTAATAACAAGTATTTGCATAGAAAAAATGTTTACAATCCTGTTGTATTATTTTTTTTATAGAAAATGTATTACATGCTGCTATAGTACATAACTAGTATACAGATAACTAAAACAACATAAACATTAAGTGTCAGATAAGAGATTGAACATATATATATATATATATATATATATATATATATATATATATATATATATATATTGATGTTGAATAGCATCCAAGTATACATTAATGCTGAAAAAACAACTTGGCTCTTGGGTAAATTCACACAATAAGCTCCATACTCATGTACATCCACATAAGGAGGATGGCCTAATGGTTAAGGTGTTTGCCTTACAAACACAAGGTGCAGGGTTTGAGTTTCACAAGGGATAATTGGCTAAGCTTAAAATGGCTCGCAAGGGCAGTTAGCTTAGTACTAATCTATGAACCTATGAACCTATAAGAACCAGGCAAAAAGGTCCAAGAAGAAACTTTAATGACATAGGTTAAGCGCTTTCATCCCTACCATCACTTGGGACTTCATCAGAACAATTCACAAAGCAACATACACTCTCTTAAATACTAAAAATCATCTAGTTAAACAAATAAATCAATTAACCAATTAAAAGCAAGTTAAACTGTTATCTTAAATTTGCCCAAGAGCCAAGCTTTTTTCCAGTGGTTATTGTGGCTCATTTCCAGAATTTTTTTTCTGTTGTACATTAATGATGAGCAAGGCAGCTGCACTTTGTAGTGTCTTCCATACAATGATAGTATGGAAAAGAGGAGAAGAAAAAGATGTGACATTATTCTGGAGTAGAGCAAGAACAAATTTAGGAGCTGCTTAGATACTGTTTTAAGTTGCAGTTTAAAGATATTCAGTTTATTTATTTGTTTTAGCTGAAGTGGCAGGGAGTTCCAAAGTTCTGAAACATAATTAGTTCAAGGAATCACCTACAAAATTGTTAGATTTGGTAGTAATCATAAGCGATTGCATTCTAGAGTATACATCCGTAGTAGGTTTGTAATGCTGTAAGATGTGTAAGTATAGATAGTTCTGATGTTGGTGCATGAGTTTGTTGGTTGTGAGGACTTGTGTGTGGATAAGTAGTTTGGTAACTCAATCCATTTTAGCTGATTTAAAGGAATATACCATGGTGTGTTTTATACAGGAGTTTGGCACCAAATTTAACTGTTTTATTATAGAATAAATCAAGCTCCATCTTGTATGTGTTGTGTGAGTTTATGAGAATTAGAGATGGTAAAGGAGGTAAGAAAAGCCAATATTTCTTCTCGCAGAGTCTATAAGATGGTGTCTAGCTCAATAATGGATATCAAGTTTTGGTTGGAGAATGTCTGTTTGCGTAGCAGGCAACAGACTGTAGGCATTTGTCTGGGTTATAATATATTATGAGCTGCTTTAAGCTGGTTGATTGTCAGGATGTGTTAGATCTCTAACCAATGTGTTTGCCAAAGTGCAACACAGTGATGGGTTTGGTTGGGAAGGTTTGTAGTGAGTTTTATAATTGTAACATTTTTAGGTTTGTAGGGAAGTATTTTGTATATGTTAGAATGGGAGCTGCATATAGTAGTTTTGGCAGTAGTAAGGTTTATGTTGATTATAACTATAGATATGGTTTCAGAAATTTGATTTTATACTATGTACAATGTCTTTGTTCAGTTTTGAATACTATGTAGTAAATGTGATTGTCAAGTCTTAGCTAATAATATAGCATGGTGCTGCAGCCTTGGACTTACTATATACTCTATATTATCCACAGTGGGTTCTTCTTGTCCCAGCAGACAAGGTACTGAGCTCCACATGTTAATGATATGAAATGAAAAAGTAATACATTCTGAATGTTCCTCTCTTAAACTCATTCACTCTAATGGAGCTAAGGAAGTTTGCACTGTAACTTCCAATGGGTGGAGCCAAAGCCTTTTCACAGAATCAAATTATGTCTTCACATTTCAAACAAATTTTCATATCTCTGGAACCATAAGGATTATGAAAGTAGTATAAAATGGCAAATTCTTCATCAAGAACTATTTTTATAGTGTTAGTATTCTTTAGGTTCTAGGTGTTAAATTCAATTTTATAAGTTACAGTAAACACTATTACATTTGTAGTATTTTGTAAACAACTTACAATATTTCAGCAACAAGTTACACACATACTGTCAACAGCATTTTATTCATCTGGTTAAGAGCTTTCATATGAGGCTAACAAGTTATTTTTGTGTTACTTGGTTGTTGAGATATTTAGAAAAATGTGAAAACTATATCATGTAAATTAATATCATAAAACAGCAGTTAATATCTATTTACCTGCACTAGACAGAGGTCAAACACTAATGCACTTGAGTTTGCTGTTGTGTAAGCTTTAAGATAAAATCTTTTAAAACTTTGTACATAGCATGGTTTTGGAATTATTACTGCAAATATGAACAAGCAATGTTTGACACCTAGAGGCAACAGTAGGAGTTAATTGCAGATGCACATGGAGGTGTCACTCGGATGTAATGCGAATGTGTGTCTCTGGATCACTTAACTCCTTCTCTATAGAGCATAAAATATAGAGCACTGGTAGAAGACCAGTAATGCTTTGATGTAAGAAGGATCTACAGAAGGATTTGTTTGTTAATATATGAAATTCTGTACGTAGCTGGAAGCCACTGCAAATAGTGCAGCATAGCAGCATTATGGTCAGAGCAATTAGTGCCTGTCAAAAGGTGAATGACAGCAGTCTGTATTGCCTGCAAGTACCCTAGATCACAAATGTAAGGACCAAGGTATGCAGTACTACAGTTATCTAGCCATGAAGATGCTAACTAGTGCATCATTTTTGCAAGGTCGTCCGATGGTAAGAGATGTTTTATCTGGGCACCATTTTGGAGATAAGAAGGATGGTTTATCCATTACTGATGGCTCCATGCAGTACAGGAATAGACGTGGTCATTTACTCAGTAACTAGATGCTTGTTGGTCATCCCCTCACAGCTGAATTCTCATCTGTATATTCCAGTATAAATCATTTCAGTACACAGACTTTTTGTGTATAATTATATAGAAGTATAATTTCTCCAAGCTTCTGCAACCTCAAAGACAGTAAATTTATAGATCAGGAGTATGGTAGCTTGACTATACATTATGGGGTACATGAGACTTGCCCAGTGCAAAAGACACATTCTTCACTGCCATGTGTGAGTATAACATTACACAAGCATTTGGAAAGGTATATGTGAAACCTCAAGCAACTGGTTTTTAGTTTAATAAAGTAGAGCTAATAGAGGCCCGAGTTTGACCCAGCCAGCCTAGGTTTGATTTTTCTGTTCAGGGGTTGGAGAATTCAGTTGGATAATGAGGAGGGAATAAGCTATATCTGTTCACATTACCCATGGTAGAAGTTGAGGAGTGTGTCAGAGGAGCACATATTCTCAGTAATTTATCTTTGCAGGAAACTAGAGACCTAAATGCAGCCTTCTGCTTTGGTAGGACAGGGTTGCCTGAGCAGCTAGGTTTTTCAGTTTAAAGAGTGACATCCCCAGACTACAACCATTGCCTACCCACTTATGAGTGCTTACTTGGCATGTTGGGAGTGTGATTAGGTCACATGGCAAAAATCTCCTCATGGTTACCAATATGATTATTAAGCCATGATCAGCTCTTGTTTTGTAGGAAATTAATGGATAGAATTTCAGTGATGGTCAGTTGATCAGCAGGCTTGAAAGTCCAACAAATATCATGAGTAAACACCCAAGGCATGAATGTAATCTGAGTAAACACCCAAGGTATAAATGTAATCTGAGTAAATAAACACCCAAGGTATGAATGTAATCTGAGTAAACACCCAAGGTATGAATGTAATGTTTTTTAACACCCACGGTATGAATGTAATCTGTTTGAGTAAACACCCATGGTATGAATGTAATCTGTTTGAGTAAACACCCACGGTATGAATGTAATCTGTTTGAGTAAACACCCAAGGTATGAATGTAATCTGTTTGAGAAAACACCCAAGGTATGAATGTAATCTGTTTGAGTAAACACCCAAGGTATGAATTTAATGCGTTTGAGTAAACCACCCAAGGTATGAATTTAATCTGTTTGCCGGGAAAATGATGAGGACAATGTTATAATATTAGAAACTTAAAAGCTGGCATGGAATTTTGCTGAATCACTCTTCCTTTATTTGATCATTAACTAGCTATTCATCATCCAGTTAAAGACACCATGTAGACTGTCCTCTTAGAATGGAATAACTGGGAAATGCTCCACAGAGAAGGAGATGTGCATAACAGCAGTAACTCAAGCACTGTCTTAGAAGATGACATCTCCAAGTAGAAGTATTTGCACTATGAGTAACAAAGGACCAAGAATATAAACCAGAAGAATTTCGAATTGCATATGGAAATTTGAGGAACAATTCATTCTGGAAACAATTCTCTGAAGGCACTATGAAATTTACAATGTAAACCATTTAATAATTGTACATGACAAAAATCTGAAAGTACTCAGATGCCCCGACAGGATTCAGGTTATCAAATGCTTGTGATAT
>NC_056732.1:1091743168-1091950668 GCF_019279795.1 Protopterus annectens
ACTGTATAGCAATAAAAAGCTTGAATTAGTTAGAAATACTCCATCAACTAACATATAACATAACAGAACAGTTTTTTATCATCTATAAAATTATTCAGCATTGCCCTGCATGTTTGGCACTAAATACCATTCTACACACATTTGTTCCCACTCAGTCATTATAATCCAATGACCAAAAACTTCTCTCTTTCTACAGACCTATCAAATATGCTGGGCGGGAGTGAAACCAAGATTCTTTTTTTCCCACAATAATGAACACCTTCATCCAAATTACATGGACCTCATCAGAAAAAACTGCCATTGTACACACAACTCTTGAAATACAAGTTTGTGTAGCCCAAATATCTTTTAAGTAAAAACACTAAAGAACCTGTTATTAGTGTGCAAAACACACTAAACCTCTAAAAACATTATTAGTAATTGAACAAGATTAGCTAACAGAACGTAACACAGTTTATTTTTTCAAAATTTGTTAAGATCATGAATAAACCCGATGGAAAAAAATTATTGTATTTTTGTGACTTAACAATGTGTCAGTTTTTTCACAAAAACTGTAAAGGGCTCTTTAAATTGCAAAGAGGGCACACTAATCAACAAGCTTCTTTGTTAACTTGACATGTGACTTGTTACTTGTATTTAAAGAGTTGCGTACACAATGGCAGTTTTTTCTGATGAAGTCCATGTAATTCGGACGAAAGTACTCATTGTTTTGGAATAAAAGTATCTTGGTTTGACTTCTTCCTCCTTTTGCATTCTTGGTTGGATTACTTTATTTTTTGTTACTTTAATATGCTGGGCATGGTATGTACTCATACCGAACTCCAAAAAGCAAATTTCAGGTGTCTATCCACTGACCACAAGAAGCAAGTTAGTTTTTTAGCGCTTTCATTCACTCATTTAATACGTGAACTTCATCAGAAAAACCAACACTCTTGCCCATGCTCCCTTTTAAACTAAAATTACAGGAAATGACATCAAACAATTAAAAAATAGTAAACAATTAAATAATTAATTTCAACTTGTAAAAAAAAGTTTTTAGAACATATCAAAGTCACAAAAGTACAATAATCACTTCACATATAAATTCAATGCATAAAATATAATAACATTTGTCTACATATATACTAATACTACCTATTTAATAAAAAACACTTCAAATTTATAGACTCGTTTAATCCTGGTAACTTGTCAGCCCCTAAGCTTAACTGCCATAGTGTTTCCTTGCATTCTAAAATATTATTTAAATCCCCTCCAGACATCACTTCCTCTACCTTTTCCACCACAGACAATTCAAACTTCTTAAAATCTGAACATAATGCAGCGTGTTTAGCCAAAGAGTTCATCTTATCTTTATTTTTAATGGCCAGATTATGCTCGTATATCCTATGTTTTAAAGCCCTTTTTGTTTTTCCTATACAATAATGGTTACATGACACACAACAAGTGATATAAACTACAAATTCAGTGTTGCAGTTGAAATACTCTTTGGCCTATATAGTATAATTCAAATGCTTTAAAGTCACAAAAGAGCTATTATTAATGTATCTACATTGTTTACAGTTTTTACAAGCATAGGTACCCCTTTTATTACTAACAGTCCTAGTAACAGTAGTAGATTTCTATATCTACTGCTAATGAAGAGTCTGTTGTGGACATGGTTGATAATGACAATCGAGTAATCGAAAGCGCTAAAAAACAAACTTGTTTCTTGTGGTCAGTGGATAGACACCTGAAATTTGCTTTTTGGAGTTCAGTTTGGTTTGTGTTGTGTTTGGTTATATCTGTACTCATACCATGTGTGACACCCATCCACTGGCCCAGTAATCAAGGAACCTCAGTCCTCACCACTAGCAACAGTGAGGGGCATCCACATTGGGAGGATAACAGGTACACACACAGTAAAGGACAATTTCCCTTATGAGCATACAGAGATCACAGTCAGTCTGGGGCTGTTTTTTCCCTTTCTCTCTACATCGCCAATAAGACTTCCCACTGGCACAGCTATACAGTACAGAACTCAGCCAAGTGGTCAAGCCAAAACCTCCAGTGCCCTCTCTGTCCAACCAGTGCCTCATGTCCCTGCCTAAATAGCTGACACACACACACTTTGAGATATGAATTATATACAAACACACAGAGACTCCTGGGGAAGGCTGGCACAGGTTCTTCAGCTATGCTCCCTCCTACCCAGACTATAAGGTAGAAATCACTGCCACCAAACACTACTTATCAGCTACTATAAGGCCCTTCCCAAAGGGTGACCAATTCCACTCTGTGCTATTACTCTTATCCAAATAGTAAGTGTAACCCAGGGCTAAGGCTATTGGAGTGGCTTATACAGTATCACCAAATACATGCAAGTACTCTGAGAACTTAAATTTCCTCTACACAAAACAGCCACAGTTGAAAGGTTTAAATTCTGTAATAATAATAAATAAAAACACAAGACAATACTCATCAATTCAACACAGTGATAATAGAGAGTTCAGAAATCACAGGAAAATACTTTAAAACAATATTGTAGGATAGTGTCACATAAATATAGAAAACAGCTAGACTAACCTGGCAATACTCCTATCTGTCTTTAAGAGGAACTATGTTCAAAATTCTACTTACAAGGCAAAGTGCTGGTGAGTTGTTGTCAGCTCTGAAGACAAATACAAAATGCTGAAATCTTTCTCTCTGAGAAAGTCTTAAATTTGAGAATAAACATTACTGCTGAGTCATTTCAGATTACATCATCCTTGACACTTCTACTTAAGTTTCCCAGGCTCACAGAACTTAAAATCTTAACATTTCTTTTTGTAATCTGCACCTGCCCAGAAGCCACAGCAATAAAAGACATTTTACATGTAAAACATAGTAATTATCTCTGTCTTAGAACAAAAGAAAGAATTTCCTAGCCCAGACATCCTGCCACCTAGCTTGAGATCAAACAGTCGTAAAATGCTTTACTTATCCACTTTATTCCAGCAGGGTGCACTGTGGTTACATTTTTGAAGCTCAGAACATAACGCAGTTTCCTTAACATTTGTCACACAAAATAAATCAAAAATATATATGTGAGTCAACCAACATGGTGTAGGCAAATAAAATACTAGAAAATGCCAAAAACACTGGTTTATTTAAAAAGAGGTTAGCGCTTCCATGGGGTTGCTGCTTCTTCAGACCAAATTCAAAACATACATTAAACCACATATATTTAAAACACAGTATAACCAATCAGATAAAATCAAGAGGACTAGCCAATCAAGCAAAATAACGTAATCCCAATCATTGCTACTCAATAGGGCTGGTTTAAGGGAGACACCACTATTAAGACCTGGTTGTTCATATGCTCACAGGGAAATAATCCATTTTAATTCACACATTTCAACAGTATTGTTAAAATCACCTCTTCTGATATTAGGGTGCAGCAACTGTAGAACTCTAAATTTAAAAGAATTATGTCCTGGAAATAAAGCATGATTAGCTAGGTCATTAGATGGTACTTGATTATGTGTATTCCCTAGGTGCTCAAGTATTCTTTCCCTAAGTTGACGTGTGGTCTTACCTACATAAAAACCATTGCATGAGCAGCATGTGGCAAGATGCACCAAATTGCTGCTCCTGTATGTCGGTACAAACCTAGGTGAAAAACATATCCTGTGATGGGATGTACAAAACAAGGGTCAGGAGAAATAGAGGAGCATGCCTTGCAATTATAACAGGATTCTCGGCCCATAACATGTCTTTTAATTGACATATTATTCTTAAAAATACAGGAAGGGCATTTCCCTACCACTTGTCTCACCTTGCTGTCAGCCAAAAGGACAGGTCAGTTTTTTTCTTAAGATATTACAATAATGTTGAACATTACTAGAATATCTAAACAATACCTTGGGGGACGGGACAAATTCACTCTAGTCTGTTGGTCACCATTTGTGGTACGTTTACTTGAAGAAAAATATGGAGTACCTCTGCCTATTCGATATTGCAAGGCAGTCCTCCTAGTGTTGGCTATCTGGGTCTGTGAATATCCTCTTTCATAAAAGCCATTACTCATTCTGTGCACTGTTTCCTCAAACACAAAACCATTAATGCATAACCTGGAGACCCTTAGACACTGGCCATTAAGTATATTAGAAAAAATATGTGGGCGGTGCATGCTAGAGCTTTGTAGGAGCTCATTCTTCCAGCAAGGTTTCCTGTACAGTTGTGTCTCTAGAGTATCATTAGTGCCCTTCAAGATAGTAAATGAAATCCAAATTCAAGATACAAGATGTTCCTTATGTTGATCATTTATTCACAAGTACAGGCCATTCTCAAGATGCCAGCTCCAGGCAATGTTCAAGCCCTGCTAAGTTTTCTTGGCATGATAAACTACCTAGGCAAGTTCATGCCAGACGTTCCTGATATGAGTTGGGCACTGGAGACTGTCCCTGTTGCTAAATCTAGTCCCAACTATTATGTTACGAGATATGGTTGAATCTCTAAACCCAGTAGCAGATATGAAGCAACTTGGACATGAACATTGTATTTTGTTTCTAGTGTACATAGTAATGCATGCATGTCTCTGATATTCTTTTGCATGAAGGACAATTTTTTTAAAAGGGAGGATGTAGATCAGTATGTGTATATATACCTTTAAGAAGCTATCAAGAGTTGGAAAGACTTATAGAAATTTGATGCGCAAACTCAAGTAGCATTTAACAAAAAATGTTTTTATATTACCTTTCCAGCTGAATTTTCATTCTTTGTTTCTTTCTGTTGGCACTCAGCATTATGAGTGCCAGCATTTCAGTGGGGAGGTGTGATTATCCTATAACATGCGACATGCAGCTATTGATTTTAAGCATTATGGCAGAGGATCAAAAGTATCTAGCAGTACAATTTGAAATATTACCATTATCAAGGAGCTCTGTACATATGATGTCATATAGCATGCAAGCACATACTATGGAATGCTTGCACTAAATCAACAAGAACCAGAAATATGCTGGAGCAGTAATAATGACTGTGCAGATTTGTGCCAGAGATTAGCAGAAAGATAAAATTGTCACTGGATGGTAAGACAGACTGCCTAAAATAGGAATCTGACTGGCTACAGCTTCTAACAGAGAAGGGACATTTCTGCATACCTCTCAACCTCTTAGCACAGGAAATCTGGACAAAGCCAAAAATAATGGTGGGACAAAAGCCCAAAAATAGGGACAAATTGTAAGTCTTGCTTTTATAAACATAGAAATTTGCTAGAATAAAAAGTGTTAGTATGCATTTTTCTGAAGGATATGAAGTCAGAAACACTGATGTCTGTCTTTACTTTGTGACTTCAATCCTCAGTGATTTGCCAGAAAATGACAAACTCTGTGTTGAAAAACCATAAATGTGAGGCAAAAATCTGGACATTTTGTGAAAATATGGGCAGTTGAGAAGTGCGTATTTGTGTTGTCACATAATAATGTATGAGAGATGTGCCCATGTCATGTAGATGTCCATTTAAACCATTATGCAAGCTTTCTGTAAATGTGAGCTAATCCACTTATGCAGAGGTTGTGTATCCATAAGTACTGATGATTGAAATAAACAAAAAAGGTTGGACTTCAGTGGTTTCCTGAGAGACTATATGGTATTCAGCCTGTTGTTCTTTTGGAAAGTATGTGTGTTTCCAGTAGCTCCTTGAGACACTTATGGTAGTCAGCTTGTTACTGTTTTGAAAAATATTTGTGGATTCAGTGTTACCTTGAGGGGGTGTATAATATGAGTTTGTTATTTTGGAAAATATGTGTGGCTCCAGTGGCTCCACAAGAGAGTTTAGTATTCAGCTTGTTGTTTTAGAAAATTTTGTGGCTCGATCATAGAGTATATAATATTCAGCTTATTGCTGTTTTGGAAAATACTTTTGGTGAAGTTGTTCCTTGAGAGAGTATAGTATTCAGCTTGTCATTTTAGAAAACATTTGTGGATCCCCAGGAGCGGCCTTAGTTCAACTGGTGCCCGAGGCAAAAGGGCTCCTCGGCATCCCCCCACACCACCCAGGTGCCCCCATCCTGGTCTACCTACACTAAATAAATACTGAAAAGCGCCCCTGCTAGGGCGGTGCCCTAGGCGGCTGCCTAGTTGGCCTATGCCTAAGGCCGGCTGTGGCTCCAGTGGTTCCTTGTGAGAGTGTTTAGTATTTAGTAAGTCTTGATTGGATTGGTAACACTAAACAACACCAGGATTATCATGTATGACACTAAAAGGAAAGAGATAGTATCATTTAACATATTTGTTTTCAGTTACATTTATTCTTCTGTAGTAAAAGACATTAGAGTGAATTACAGTTGTAAATGTAAACTGCAGGGGAGATGTGAGGGCGTGATGAATACTGTACATTATTAGATGTGATCCTAGTTTAGACTTTTTTGCATTTGTTAATTGGGCTAGAGCAAGGCTGTAGCTAGGCACACTCTTTGTACTGTACTGAGTACATTTTTTTATGAGTATCACATAAACATGGCTTTTTTCAGGTCAAATTATGTGTACAACTGCCTAAGTGAAAGCCTTTAACAACAGGTGCAATACTGCTAATCTAAAAACAGTATTTTTAATAGTTTTAGGGGGAACAGCTACAATGTTATGTGTATTTATTAAGTGCCTGGGGGCAGCATTTTGAGAGATGCATCCATTTTTTACTGCCAGGTGTCCAACTGGGGGGGGGGGGGGGTTGTGAGTACAAAATGGAATTTGCTTGCTACACCCTTTGGGCTAGATCACTGATTCACATGAACCTATTTCATGCTCAGCCTGTGAGCACTGTCTGCTTAAGTAACTTGAACAGATTCAGACAGTTTGCAAATGAAGACTGTGGGAAACCTTGAACCAGAGGAAGAAATTAATTAGCAGTTTGTAGTCTTAATCCTTCTGCACTGCCATATGAGAATTGGTTAATATTTATTTCAAAACACTGTGTCTCTGCAGTGTACAAAACAAAATCTGTGCAAACAAAATTAATCTAGCAGTATTCAAAATGTTTACAGAACAAATTAAATTTGGAAAAAGGCAACATTAAAATGTATAAATCAAAACAATCTTAATTTTGAGAGTCATCCATAGGCAGAGTACTAAAATCTTCATACTCCGTCTGTGTTGATCAATAATTGTATATCAAGAGTTGGAAAGACTTATAGAAATTTGATGCACAAACTCAAGTAGCATTTAACAAAAAATGTTTTTATATTACCTTTCCAGCTAAACATGAAGAAACTATGCTCCAAAGCTTTGGTTATAAAGAAGGTTGTAGTTATCTAGTTGTTGCAACCATACTTTATTCTTAATGGGTTTGGTTATTATAAAAGTCTATAAAACTGGTTTATAATATAGCATTTAGTAGTGCTTGCAGGAATACGTTCATTCTTCAAGAGCCAGCTTTTCAATTTTTAACTGGAGATTTTTTTTTTTTTGTTAGGAATACTCATTTGGGGAGTAAATCGTGTACTGTTAGGTCTTTTCTAAAGTTAAGACTATCTTTGACTTTCAGCTGTAGCTTCTTGAAGGCTCCTTTCTGGTACCATTTATAGACTCAGAGGTCCAGAATATGATTTCCTCTATATTTATTAGACAGGATATATTGCAGGGTGCTTTTTAGTGGTTGTCATGGACAGCATCTTTCTAGTTTACTTGCCTGCTCTATATTCATTAAATACTCTACAGTTTCCTTCCATAACACAACCTCTAATACAAACATAAAGCAGAACAACACCAATAACAGAGTCTTTCCCATGCTCAGCAGTCATTATGCCACAGTAAGTATGCATAACTGTTCCAACCTTTTTATCTTATGTATTTTAAGTAGTACTGTGTTATTTCTGCTACTGTTTTATCCATTATACTTTTTCATTGCATTTTGGCAAAGGGTATAGTCCTACATATAACAATGCAATTGTTTGTTTCTGGTTAGTTTGCATTCTGATTGTATGGCTTGATATTACTATATGCAAAATTCCATGTTTCATACATTAATATGTCAGGTCATTCGTTTACATTGTTTTCATGTTAAAGTCACACCTTATGATAATTCAGCTTTGGTTTGTATGGTAAAAACATTAATATTGATAAGCCTCAACACATTTAATTGAGAAGAGTATATGTTGTGGCATACAGAAATGGCAGACAAAACAGTTTACTGAGAGAGAAGTGGTCAGGTCTACCATGCCCTATGAAAGTATATACAAAAATGTAGGGCTACGTTTGACCCAGGAGTTTACAAAGTCCATTTATAGAATATTGATAAATGGACCTTTGAACAATCTGCTTCTGACAGTGATTTAAGTCAGTAAATTCACTCAGATGATCATTTGAGGTCTTCTTTGTGATTTTTGTTGCAGTAAAGTTTGCCAGCCATGGGATAACACTGTACTGTTGCTATACTTAAGGAGGCAGTAAACAAATGTGTGTACATATTTATATTTATTTATTTATCTGTTTTTATTTTATTTTCACATTTGTTGACCGGGTTAGTCTCACTGGGCAGAAGCCCTTTTTCAACAGATACCTGGGGAGAAAAGCTCCAGCACTATTAGTTACAGGCATAGGCATAAGTTATATAGTTAGTTACAGTCAGTTTTGAATAGGAGAAATAAAAATACAAAAATACATTACTGGCAGGAAAAAAAAGTCTGATATGACCTTGAGGTAAGAAATTGAAACTTGTTAGTGTTCAGTTCATATTTACAGTGAGTTTTTGTGTCACAGTTCATATTTTACAGTGAATTTGTTTCCTATCTAGAGAGTTGGATATGGACAAAAGGAAAGGATGAAGACACAGCAATAAATGAGTAGTTAGAGTTTTATGTGTAAATTGAGTAAAGTCGAGAAAGGTGGTTAGTTAGGAGCAGTTGTGAATGGTGAGGATAGAGGGATGAGCATTTTATGTTGGGTCATGGCAAGTGCAAGTCCTAGTGTTTAGCAGGAAGTGTTTTAAGGATTTTTGAAGTAGTTAGTATTATAGGTTCATAGGTTCATAGGTTCATACTAAGCTAACTGCCCTTGCGAGCCATTTTAAGCCTAGCCAATTATCCCTTGTGAGACTCAAACCCTGCACCTTGTGTTTGTAAGGCAAACACCTTAACCATTAAGCCACCCTCCCAACCCGTACAATACAATTAGGTACAATACAATTAGGTATTGTTTTTAGGGACCGAGGCAGTTTGTTCCAAAAATTAGCAATTGAATAGCTATAGAGTTGTTTGCCAGCATCTTTTTTTGGGGTTTATAGATTTCTAGGAGGTGTTGATCTGAGCTACAAAATGTGCGGTTGGGAGTGTAGGGGTTATAAGAGAGGAGAGAACTGAGCAAGAGTTAGGTTTGTAAAGGATGGTGTGGGTGAGGTGCAGTTGGGGGAGGAGAAGTTGGTGGAATTCTGGCCACTGTAGGTTTTATAAAGCTATGCAATGATAGGATGTATGTATATACAGAGACATACATGCATAACCTTTTTCCTTCTGACAGTTTGTGATCAGAGTCTCAATGAAACTGAAACATTGTGACTGACTGAAGTGCAAATGAGACTTATTTTTCCCCTAAATAAAACCAAAATCGGAAGTGCTGAATTAGGTAAAAAAATCTTCTTTGCTCCAGAATCTCATATGTGACTAGAGTTTGCTCTTTTCAGCATTAAGGTGTGGGGGTTGATTCACTCAGGTGGACTTACTCCAATATATATTTTTTTCATACCATTGGCTTTCAGAGTTTCATTCACTGAAGCTACTGACTGGCAATCCAGTCAGTTCGCACTAGAAGAAAGTGAAACATGAAGGTCAGTCTTAAAATATGTGGAAAAATCCTCAGCAGTATATATTCATAATCTCTGAAAAACATAATTCCTAAAAACAATGTTGTATAAGAAAGAAAATCGGTATACATTCTCGTAGGATATGGAACCCAGGAATGTTTGCACTGCTTATTTTATTAATAGTAGGTTTCTGTCCCGTATTTGTACCACATAAGTTCATAGAAGTGTACTAGGCTAATGGCCCTGGAGCCTTTACAAGCCTACCCATAGGATTACTCTGGCATCATGCCACCCGACCTTAGTTCCCAGTGCCTTTGTCGAGTAGAGCCACTGGAGTGATCCCCATTGTGAATTTTCTATTTCCCATCCACTCATCAAGATTTCTCTAGAAGAGGGCCAGGGAGGTGCTCTGTTTGACATGTATGGGAAGTCTGTTCCATAGCATGGGCAGTCTCTGGGTTATGAACCTGTCCCTCCAGCTTGTTCTCTTGATTGTGGTAATTAGGTTGAGGTCTCTAGAGCGTGTGGTGCAGAGGGATTGGGATTTCTTTAGATGTAGCATTTCTAACAAAGTTGGGTCAGACATGGATTTGTAAGTCAAGCAGAGATCGCCTCTAAGTAGGCGATATGAGACAGAGAATAGTTGGGAGTTTTTTGAGTCTGTCCATGTAGGGCAAGTGTTTAAGGCCTATGATCCTCTTAGTGAGGTACTTTTGCAGCCTCTCCAGTTGGTGCAGGTGTCTAGTGAGATACATGCCAAACGAAGCATTGTACTCGATGATTGGCCTAATGAGGGAAGAGTAGAGGGAGACAATGACCTCTTCTTCCTGGATGCAGAACCCTTAGTAACGAGATGTGCCACATAGAAGGACTTAACCACAGTGGCAATGTGGTGGTCAAAAGAGAGGTTGCTGCCAACCTGCGTTCCCAGATCTCTTATAACTCCTTCTTTGTTCATTGGACTACCATCAATGTGGTAATTCATGGGAACCAGGTTTTTCCCAAAGAGGATGACAACACATTTTCTGGCACTGAGTTTAAGGCCTTGGTTCTGGCACCAGTCATTGGTCTCAGTGAGGCCTTTCTGTAGGAATGTCAGCATCACTTGAGGAGTTAATAATACCTCCCAACTTGCAATCATCTGTGAACTTTGTCAGCCAGAGCCCCTTAGTGTTGGCCTGGACTTCAGAGAAGTAGATACCAAACAGGAGAAGACCCAGGACCGAACCCTGTGGGACTCCACTCATGACAGGTCAGCAGTCTGACTTGGAGTCAGCTGCTTTCATGTTGTGGGTTCTGTCTTTGAGCCAGTTTGCAACCCACCTAGTGATATAGGGGTTGATGCCTAGCTTAGTGAGTTTTTCTACAATTCCTGCATGGGGAATGGTATCAAAGGCCTTGGCCAGATCAAGGTAGGCTGTATGAACCACCTTGCCTTCATCCACAGCTCTGGTGACTGAGTCAAAGAAGTCGACCAGGTTGAGCAGGCATGATCTACCCTTCACAAAACCAAACTGTGTGGGATCCAGAGTTTGGAGATTCCCTATATCCTTGTTTATTACTAGTACATTGGAAGTAATTAGCAAATGTCTAAGACAAGAAGCTTAAAGTCAAGATCCTAACAGAGTATAGATGCAAAAGCTAAACGAAACAATCCCACTATTTAAGGCCAAAGCATGGAAATCAAAAACAAAAGTATAAAATAACTGAACTCCTGACTGTTGAATTGACTTGAGTAGAGGTGATAGTTTTGGTGTATAACTCTCACATTACACATCATTTAAACATAAGTTTTTATTCCCATCTTGTGCAGAATGTTTTATTTTTTTTCACAGTGGCAGTTATGCAGGTGATCACTTAAAAGCATTGATATGCTTTTGGTCAAGAGGAAGATTAAATAGCAGAGCAACACTTCTCTAGAGGTTCTGTGACTTTGCCTTTATCATATCTGGGTGAAAAGGTGGTTCCCAGACAGAGATCCCAGGATAAGGCCCCAGACCTGTTAATCCATTAACTGATTATCATGTCAGCTGATTTCCATTGGCCCTTTCCAATGTATCCTTGTAGTAATAATTGTTCTGGTCAAGATGTGTTCATAGAAGGCCTAGAATGATCCATTCTAAAGCCCCGCATGTTAAGAATAGATAGGAAATAGGATGATGGACTGTTGGAGAGAAAACTAAGATAGGTATTGTACGGTGTATAATTATCCTGTAATGTAAACCTGATTCCACTGATAGATGATCAAAGATCTTACACTTAGAACAAAAGCTGGACCATGGTTAAGTGGGCCATAGTCAGGGTAATGGTCCTCCCCCCAGCCATACTATATGATACCTCATTACTTGGCTGTGTCTTCCCAGTTACTGTAAAACACTGTTTACAATTGCCAGTGTGAATATTATTTTCTTCTTTACTTCAACAATGATCACAGAGATTGTTTTTAATTTAATAACTTTGATTTCAAATTTTACAGTAAAAGCATTAACAGCCATTTGCTCCACAAAACAAACAAACCCTCTCGCATCGAAAACAGACTTACCGTGAACAGCAGTAAAACTCCTCTTCTCTTAAAACTCATAGTTATTGAAAGTGCATCTTGCAAGTTATTAGGCAAAAGCGTATTATAACTTTTTGATGCTATTGCTATTTACTACTGTTGATTTATGGCATTCTCCAGTGATTAAAATGGTGTTTTAGTTAGTTATTAAACTCCAAAAATGTGCTGGGATTCATAATTATCATATACTGAAGCACTAATTAGCAGCTATGTGAAGGTGTAGGGATTAAACAAGAATGACTCTCATTATTGACAGACTGTAATCCTCATTGATCTGCCAGAAATAAAAAATGTAATGAGGGACAGGGCAAAATATGCGACAAAATTAGAGAAGTTCTGCAAAGTTTTGGACAGATGAGAGGCTAACAACTCTAACTTCATTGAAAAGCTACGAGAACAGCAGGTGTTGAATCGACATGCATTTTCTGAACAATAAGAACAATGAAAACTTTAACAACTGGCATGATTCCCTGATTTAGCAAAACGTCAAACATTTTATGATGGATGTCAGAAATGTGAATCAAAATTAGAGACTCCCTGCAAAGTCAAAGACATTTGAGAGGTAGAACTTTGCCCTCTGCCTGAGGGCAGACACACAGGCATACAGACACCCACACTCC
Organism: Protopterus annectens; assembly: GCF_019279795.1. Classification (NCBI taxonomy): domain Eukaryota; kingdom Metazoa; phylum Chordata; order Ceratodontiformes; family Protopteridae; genus Protopterus; species Protopterus annectens. The sequence continues at coordinate 1,091,756,103 of NC_056732.1, forward strand.
AAAGACACACACCCATGCATGCGTACAAATTCAGACAGACACACACACACACACACACACACACACACACAGAGTTATTTATTACTCCCCCATTGCAATATCTTCACTATGTGGTATCATTTTTCTTTTTTTAAAAAGACTGTACTAGTGCTGAATTGCAGTCTTGTCTGCTGTTGGTCTGCTTTGTCTGTGACAAGCTGCAGGACGTCTGTGTCATGGGCTCTATGTTTGAACCAATGAAAGAAAAGAAATCATAACTGTCACACTTCAAAGCTGAGAGGACCCAAATTAAAAAGACAAAATTGGAATTGAGTGCTGAGTGGTTTACTTTTTTTTTTTTGGTAACACTAACATTTTTAGGGGCCCCAGCTAGCACCAGGTCCTAGGCTACTGCCTAGAGAACCTTGTGTTGAATCCAGCCTTTTTTGCAATGATAGTCACTTCACACACACACATGTGTGTGTGCATGTATGTGCCTGTCGGCAGAGATATCTTTATATAAACATCCATAAAATTATCCTTTGAAGTATCTCTTCAAGGTCGAGAGAAATTATAATCCCACTTTATCTTTCCCTTAGTAGGTTCCTCATTGAATATAATGCCTCCTTCTGCATGTACCTCACAAAGCACCTAAACGAACATGTGAGACCTCAACATTTTTGCACAAATCAAATTGTTGGTTTTAGTATAGTTAACTTCTTTGATAGACTAAGAGGCATATCTCACTAGTTTGTTAGATATATGCTCTTCAGGGCTGATCTGTGTTCTGCTAATGCTCCTGCACTCTCTGAACTCCTTCACCTAAATAGAACTGATGGTAAAGCAAACACCAGCTGTAGAGGGACCTAAACCTATACTTCCACATTAACAGTGCCAGCTGAGGTGACAGTTATCAAAGCCAAAATATCACATTTCCTGATATAAGCTCCTCATATATGTTAAACTGGGTAGTTCCTTTACAACCTTTAAAACCAGTCTGGATGACTGATAGGTGATCATAAATTTTCAACTGGGTATGTGGAAATAATACACTTCATGGAGGACACTATATGAGTGAGATTCGTGTCACCTTAATAGGAACCTGCATACACACACACACGGCAATAGGACAGACAAAGACCTACATTATAGTAAAATATTATCATAGTATCTGACAGTTTTATTGAAGCACAGCAGTTGTGCAGTTCTGACTAGTAAGTGTCAATGGAATAACCCACAGGTCAGTCAAAAAAGATATTTGATTGAGATGGATAGTGTCATTCATTGAGTACAAGGCTATGGTATGTAGCAATGTACAGCTTGCTTTGTAGAGCTGTCTATCGCAGCACTGAAATAAACAGACACACACACACACGCGCACAGATGAGAGTGTGTGTGTGTGTGTGTGTGTGTGTGTGTGTGTGTGTCAGTATCATCTATCAGAAACAATGTCTGCACCTTTGTTTTATTTTGTACCACATGTGCATCTCTTCATGGATGTCCTAAGAGTACCGTGTGATTAACTGATTTGCTTAGAGAGACACAATAAGCCAATAGAGGCAGAGGGAATCAAGCACGTGGCTATACAATGAAGCTTGTTAGTATTCCATAGCCTTAATCCTGCCTACTAAGCTAAATATGTATCTTTTTATTTTAATTCTCAGGGACTTAACATGCTTGCATGGTGCATGCTGATTGGATGATGTCCTTGCTTTTCAAGGGAAATCTACACATTTAAAATGGCTTCTTGCAGAAAGAATAATTACAGGAGAGTTTGTCTTCCATGTTTTTTGTATATTAAATAATAAAGAATGAAGAAATACATTTGCCATACTGTAAAAGTATTTCTGCGGTACTTCCACTGTGAAACTGAAACAACTTTGCAGGTTTTTGTATGCATGTTATTGAAATAGTCACACCCTAAATCTCCCCTGCTTTTGCCTGTTTTGAATTTTGAGATTTGCAATATATTCACATTTCTAATACATTCCTTTACGCTGGAGATGAAGAGACCTCTTGGTTTGTTTTACCTTTGTTTCAGTTGTTTTCTGGTCCCACTCCAGTGCATATTATTGTTAAAAATGTTGAGTTTGCAGTGGTTATGCTGGAAAAGATAGAGTGAGATCAAAGAATTACTACATGTGTATATTTCAGGAATCTAGTGTTTCTCTGCAGTTTTTCCAAGAAAGGAAAAGAAAGTTTGCAGTCTAGACTAAATCAAACCATACATTTGCCCACTTTGAGCCAGAATTATATTTATCAAGTTGTCTGCTTAGGCAGCAATGCTGACAAAGAGTCTGGTCTCTGAAGGAAAGGATTAAAGTGAGGCAGCCAAAAAAATAAAAAAAAAACAAAAGCAACTTCTGCTGGCATCTGCTTATATGAATATAGGGTTTCACATTCTGTAGAAAAGAGCCAAAGTGCCCAGATGTTGTAACAGGCCAGGGAATTTGAAAGATAAGCTGTGTTCATCTGTTATAAAGAGAGCTCACACATATAAGTGTATAGTAGTACAGGGTAGTAGTAGACCTGCAAATAAAATAATTGACTGGCAAATTGGAAGACCATATCAATAACTTGTCTAAACTAATGCATATTGTTCTAACTACAAAAATGTAAGGAGGCAGATATGATGACAATACTGTCTGGAAATGTTACAAAAGGGGCAGTGTTGATAAAAAATATAATCTTGATTTGATTTAAAATTTGATAAAAACTGTCATCGTGGAGAAAGGAGATAAACTGCAAGTATAATACCTACTCTTTTCAACATAAATATGGCAAAAGTCCAACCACTTCATTACATGCTGAATCTTGTGTTCCCTGGACTAGATAATGACTATTTTGGCAATCAGCGGTGGTACAAGCAAGTAGTTTTGGACTGAGATGTATTCTACTCCGTAAGAGCGCAGAAAGGAAAGAGAAAACACGATACAGGGCCAGATTAATGAACACTTACATTAGGTATACATGATCTGTATTCAAGAACAACCCTACCACATTGTTGTGCTGTCTGTCTAGAGTAGATTAAGTGTAAACATAGTCTGAGCATTGTGGTAACCTTTATGAATCCCCCTCAATATTTACGGTTGCAAAAAAATCAGCAGGTAAACTAAAATTAGGAGGACAAAGGTGAGAGTTATGTTTGCGTTGTCTATTCACTCAGAATGGTGTACACTTAGTGTAGGCATTAATGAATCCATATGCAGTCTTGATTATCAGATTTATTATTAACTAAGAACCAGTGAACAAATCTGGCTATAGTGTTTTGAAAATTCCAACTGCATCAGTGGAGCTGGGGACCCTAGCAGATTTAATAGTTTCAAAAGGTGCCCATTGTTACAGGGCAGGGTGCCCACCCTTGTCATCAATGGCAAGAGTTATAATAGGGCAGGTTTGCAGGATAAACATTATCCTGGGTCAGCTCATCTTTTCTGGCAGTAACGGAGATATAAATAAAAAAAATAAAGCATTCTTAAATATTTTGCTGGCATAGCATCCTCTAAAAATGCCTTGGATAGATGTGGGCAAGCAAGTATGTGATGAACTGAGGTCATAAGGTGGCTTTGTGCAGGAACATATGCATTTATGGGGTGACTGCAAGTGCTCTCATGATGTATGCTTGAGATACACTTGATCATTTCCACTTGCCTGAATAGGCAAGTGCTTGAACTCCCAAGAACTACTTAGCTCCCATAGCCCTACCAGAACACTAACTCTAAAACCTCCTTCTTGATCCTTAACCCTAAAACTCCCCTCCTACTGCCTAAACTTAACTCCGCTCCCTAACCCCCTAATCCTCTTCCCCTCTCCATCTCTAACCCTAAGACCCCCTTCTGAGTCTCTAAATTTAAACCTTCCTTCCCACTCCATAAATTTAAAGCTCCCTTCTCATTCCCTAAACCTGACCTCCCTGTCCCCTAACCCTAAGACCCCCTTCATACCCTCTAACCTTTAGGATCCCTTCCCACTCTTTAAACATAAAATCCCTATTCCTCTCCCTAAATTTCAAGCTCCATTCTCATTCCCTAAACCTAACCTCCCACTCCCTAACCCTAAGACCCCCATCATACTCCCTAACCTTTAGGCTTCCTTCCCGCTCTCTAAACCTAAAATTCCCATTCTTTTCCCTAAACTTAAAGCTTCCTTCCCCCACCAGTACCCAAAGCTATACTCTCACTCTCTGTCAGCCTCCGACTCCCTCGCCCCAGCTGCTGCACTTACTCACTCAAACTCAAATAATGCATTTAGGTAAGCTGTGGAGCTCTTTGCCTGAACCCATATTCAAGTTTGAGCATGAGCAGCAGCCTATCCAAGCTATTGGATGCTGGAGTCTCCGTTATTCAAGACAGTGGCTTTTGAGCAACTGGGACTCATGCACTTGTAGAACACTCCATATTTATGTGCTTGTATCAGGTCAGACAGGTATATATGTATGTTAGGGTTCATTACATGGCATTGAACTAAGCAGGGCAACACAAGAAGAAAAGAAAAAAAAAACGCTCCAAACTGTCACAGTTCAGGACCATGTGCATACCTCTTGGCCCCTTGTTCCAGGAGAGACAGACTGGCTAGCCACTGAAATGGATTGGTTCTTCAGGACCTGAAGACAGATGAAGATTCCTTTTTGCTCTATAAGTTTTTCTAGCAAAAATTAAAATACAGTGGGATTAATACAGTTAGGAGACTCTACAGACAGCAAAAAGCTTCAGGGGCTTTGATAGAATTTATTGTGTCAAAGGACCCCACTAAAATGAAATAGTGTTGAGGAAGATTCCATTAGGCTTGACAGACTATTGCTTCTTGCAAGATTAACAAAGTCATTAAGTCCACAGAGGTTTAATCAGCTCAAAAAGCCCCAGTGCAAAATTACAAAAATCAGGGGGTCCCAACAGAATTAAGAGGCCACAGGACACATCTCGGATTAAAGCAGTCATAAAACCCTTTGGAAATTTACCAGATTTGAGGGGTCCATACAGGAATAGCAGAATCAGAAGGCCCTAACTAAAATGAACAGACACAAAGGCTTAAAAATAAAACCTATTAAAGGATGCATACTAGGATTAAGAGTGTAAGAAGGTACACAGGGGGTTGGTTAAATCAGGAGACTCTTGTCAAGCATGGCTTACTAGCCCAGTAAACACAGCAGTTTGTCCATATTATTGATGACAGGACATCGGTTGCAGTACTACAAATGTCAGGGTCCCCATCAGCAAGAGATTGAGAGGGATTGCAGCAAAATTAGTGGAGATAATTTCTTTCTTTAATTTAATATCTTGATAGGGAGACCCTACAGAGTTTGAAAACTCGGAAAGACCCTGGTGAGTTATAAGAATTAGTGAATCCATAGAAAAATTGCAGAAGTCAGGAACACCTAAAGAACTGACAGTCAGGGGACTTGGCAATAATTCTACTAAATTATGAAGATCAGCTTCTTAATTTTTATCTTATAGCTGAATGTGGCCTGTTCACAAAGAATCTGAATTTATTTTTCAGTAAAATAGTACTTGAATTTTGAGTGGATTATGACTGTGCTACTGGGATTCTTCAATGAATTATATGCACTGTGAACCACCTGAATTGTTAATTATACTGGGAACATTATGATCATTTGCTTTTTTTCCAAAACCAATTTAACAAAAACATCAAAATTACTCAACCTGACACCCCCCTCCTCAAGATCATAGGGTTCACTGGTGCTCATAACATGTACTAATCCACATTTATGACATCTGCATGTTGTATGTATGCTTAGGTTTGCATGTGTGCTGCTTGAGCTCACACGCGTGTGCGTGTTTAAAAGCAGTTTTGTTTTCTTAGGTTTCATATTGACTATATTACATTTGTTATGCACAACAGTTCGCTAGCAGAACTGAAAATTTAAAACAGACATTTGTTTATCAAAAGCATTTGCATTCAACATTTTAACTGCAAAAGAAAATGAGCCTTTTTTTTTAATTCTTCCTAATTTTCTAAAAACAGACTTCAAAATATCTGTTTTGCATAAATGTTTGATTCAAATAGTTATGATGCTAAGTTGAAAAAAAAAACATCTTTTTATAAGAAAAATAGAAAGAATTAACTATTCAAAGAAGTTAACTTCTTGTTAAGAACTGCAAAAGGGTTGTGACTCATAAAAGAGCAAACTCTAGGGCATTTACTCAAACTTCAGCTCACTGTTGAAATGTGTGCTGCACAAATATACTGATGTTTACCACCCAACGGAAGTAACATAAAATGACTTGTAAAACTCTTAGAAAGATAAGCCAGATGTTTGACTTCCTTTGTACTGAATATCATTACTCAAGGAAAACAATGCCAGGCAAAAATGTAAAGGAACAAAGTTTTAAATGATACTACAATTAACTAAAGAAGGAAGGTGGAGCTATCACAGTGTCAGATGTACAGATTTGAACCTTGGCAGTCAAAAGCAAACAGCAAATCAGTTTCTTGCTTGTGAACTCCTTGAAATATATATGCATTGGGAAGAACATAAATGTGTACTTCCATTTTCTTTTCTTCTATTTCCTTCCCTTGTCTTCAGTTTTCTTGATAATTGTTTTTATTTTAATTTTAGAGGAAGAGGATATATAATGTTAATCTAATAATGGCTAGATTTGCTAAAATCTGGAATTTTTGAAGCTGTAACAGTTTTTAAGTCCCAATTGAACTCTAACGACATTCAAAACTAAAACTAAATACATAAATATAATTTCTTGTGTATACTGAAAGTTTTAATCTTGCCAGAATGCATAAATTGAATCTTTAGCGTAATATATTTTCATTATATCTCATGCTGAAAAATATATTGGATCTTGAGGAGTTCCCTAAGAGTCATTTCACCCAAAGTCATTTTGACTAGCAAAAACTGTTAACAAAGGCGTTCAGAAAATTCCCTAAATCTATGACTTTCACTGCCCATGCTGAGAGCTGTCCCATGTAATCTCTTTATTATGATAATCCTATCTAAAGTCACAGCACCCCTTGGACAAGGACTATGTTCCCAGTGTAGCAACCTCTACTGAGGCATGTCTGATCTGAGCATCTGTGCATTAGCATACATGTGGCTGTGATGCAACTGAAGCTTTCAGAATAATTTTTCAGATGAAGCGGTTCTCATGTTATTTCCCATTGCAGATGCATAGCTGATGCATTTGTTAGAAATTTTGGATGTTCTTCGTGTTTCACTGTTGCAGTCATCACACTTTGGTTATCTTCCTGCAGGTAGCCCTCAGTCGGCCCGAATACCAGAGACTTAGTATTTCTGCATCAGTTGCTGTCACTCCAGGACTGACGTCAGGTTGTCAGGGGTATAAAAACAGGCAGCCAACGCCATTACATCAGTCTTTCTTGCCAAGGAGCCCAAAACAGAAGCAGTTCACAACTGCCGATCAGCCGCTGCCTGAGTTTTCGTTTACGAATTGATAATCCTGACGTCTTCTAAAGCTAAGTACCCCGTTGGGGATCCTTTTTTCCTGCTCGAACCGATGTCAGAAAAAATTAGCAATTGTCTTGCCTGTGGAAAGCAAATTACCTCACCGAGATTTTCATTCTTACTGCGTCACCTGTTTAGGCCCAGACCACTACATCCCTCGCTGTTGGTTTTGTGCTTTGTTTAACGACTGAACCATTCATCGTCGGGCTCTCTTTGTCGCAAAATTCTTTCGCTGTCTATCTCCGTATTCTGAAATGGCTCTGGTAAGCCATCTGACTACAGATATTCCAAAAAAAGTAAGGATAAAGACAGAGACAGACCGCCCAGGTCCAAAACTGCTGACGACGCTACAGTTAAGCTAGTCGCCAGTCCGCTGGTACTCAGTGAGGCCCTGATACCCACATCCATTGATTCGCAGGCCTCTACTGAGACCCATTCAGAGTCCAGTATGCCACAAGATGCTTCTTCAACTATGGAACCTGCGGATGTCTCTACCTTAGATGGGTCCGGAGCCGCTGTGCAGGCACCAGCTTCTGAGGCAGTTCTTCGATCAGCTGATGTTCAAATCAAACCAACTTCATTTTTAACCAAAACTACAGAGTTTCTTAGGCCCAGAGTGCGCACTATGCCTAGAAAACCGACCAAAGTGCATGCTCATACTCCCATGCCACAAATACAAATGCTTAGAATGGCTGAAGACCTTATTACACTTATTAGGGAAAGGAAAATCAGCATTCCCCTGCAAAGAGGCAAAGAACCCAGTCCCCTTCAGGTTCTACAGACCAGGAGTCCTATGACTCTGAGATTTCTGCTTATGAAGACATGCTCTTATCTGCCTATGAGGATTCAGATGCAGAGGAATCCATTCCCTCAGCCTCCCCTCCAGAGGATTTTTCTTTGGTGAAACCTTGCATACTGTAAGAGAGCATTCCCAGTGGAAATGCTCTCTTAGACTATCCTCAGTCCAAAAAGAGACTCAGAGAATTTCTAGAGTTGCCTCAGCACAGGCCTTTAGCTATACCTCCTGTCCTGGATGTTGTGGATGATGTTTTTATGGAATCCAGTCTCACTCTTGATACTTTACCTCCTGCCCCTGGGAAACCAGACAGGTACTACAGAGTACCCGACACTCACAAATTCCTTTTTAAGAATCCTACTGCTGACCCAGAGATCATTTCCCAGGGGCCTAAACGTATCAAGGCTATTACAGCCAAGAATCCCACCCCTTCGGACAGGGATTCCAGAGCTTTGGACAGATGGGGTAAGAAGGTATATACCTCTGCAACTCTAGGGCATTGAATTGCCAGTTTCACATGCTGAAGTACCAGCAACATATTATGGAACTCATTAAACAAAAAGTGGGAACTTTTTCAGACTGTGCACAAAATAAAGAATTGCAAGCGCTTATGCACTCTGCAAGCCAAGTCAGTAAATATACTTTGCAGTGTGGCTCTGACACCCTTGAAGCATCTTGCCAGGCAGCAGTCACTGGCTGTGTACTGAGAAAACATGCTTGGCTGAAGGAGCAGACCTTGCCAGATCATGTCAAATCAAAGTTCCTAGATGCTCCTTTGAGTAAGGATTGTTTGGCACCAAAGCAGAAGAGGTTCTTAAAAAGATGCCAGAAAAAGCTAAATCTATGCAGACTGTTAAAAAATTCTTACAAGTGGAAGCCCCTGATTCAGTAGGCATTGCTCTTCAAAACACTGGTCCTTCCCAGCCCCCTCCAGGCCATCCCAAACCAGACCCAGGGGAAACAGACCACCCAGACTACAGCCTCAGGGTATGCAGAGATCTGAGCAATAGAGTGCACCCACCCCTAAAGCAGGGAGTGGTAAGTCACCTCCTTATGGAAAAACCTCACAATGACTTCTTCACCCCACTTCCCAGCCCTGCCCAATTGCTTGTGCCCCTAGGAAGAAAACTTGCCTTTCATGCAAAAAACTGGATGTCCATCACTCAGGACTGGTGGGTCCTCAACATTGTCACCCAGGGGTGGGTGCAAATTGTATTTCCATTCACCGCCAACCCCAAGTGGGTTTCCAGACCTTCCTCCAAACCAGTGAGCAGAGGCTCAAAACCAAGTACTTTCCCTACTCAATATCAGAGCTATTCATCCGGTTCCAGTAGAACAGAGGGGTTAAGGATTCTACTCCAGACTCTTCCTGGTACCCAGGAAAGAGGGCTCTCGGCACCCAGTCCTGGATCTTTCAATTCTAAACACCTTCCTAGTGGTATCAAAATTCAGAATGCTTACCCTGCAACAGCTTCTTCCAATGCTAACCAAGGATGCCTGGTTAGTCACCCTAGACTTAAAAGAAGGCTACCTGCACATCCCCATAAGGGAGTCATGCAGGAAGTATCTACACTTCAGGGCAGGATCTATGCATTATCAGTTCTCTGCACTTCCCTTTGGCTTATCTACTGTGCCCAGGATATTCAGAAAATGCCTGGCTCCTGCCATTGCGTACCGCAGGCAGAGAAATATCCAAATTTACCCACACTTGGACGACTGCCTGATTTAGGCAGACAGTCAGAAATTGCTATTGCAGCACCTGACATTTGTAAAAAATCTTCTCACTTCTTTGGGGTACACCATCAATGAAAAGAAATCAAAACTGGTACCCAGTCAAAAAATTCTATTCCTGGGAGCAAGCTTGGACACAGCTTCCTAGATGGCATTCCTCACCTCAGAAAAAGAAGTCTACCTCTCAGACTATTTCAGACAAATGGCCACCAGAACCCAGCTATCAGCAAGAAAAATACTGCAAGCCCTAGGGTTCATGGCTTCATGTATACTGCTAATTCCATATGCAAGACTGCATATGAGGAAACTTCAATGGTACTTAAAAAGTCTTTGGTGCCATCATTCTCAGGACCTAGAAACAGTCATTCCTGTCATACCCTGTCTCAGGACAGAATTCCTTTGGTGGGCAAAAGCATGCAACCACAAAAAGAGACTGCCATTTACTCTACCCCATGCCACCCACACCTTAACCACAGACGCATCAGACCATGCCTGGTGGGCACACATGGATGGCAAATGTATTCAGGGCCTATGGAGCCCAAGTCAAGTGCATCTGCACATCAACCAAAAAGAGATGTTAGCTGTACAAAATGCCTTGACAGCTTTCAGATTCCTACGCTTTCTTGGACAACTTCTAGTAAAGACAGACAACACCAAAGTTATGTGGTACATCAACAAGCAGGGGGGAACCCATTCCTATCCACTCTGCAGACTAGCCATGGCCCTGTGGAACACAGCCTTGGACATTCTAGTCCATCTACAAGCTCAATTCCTGCCAGGCAAACAAAACTCACTGGCAGACGGCCTAAGCAGAAATCTCCTAGACCCACATGAGTGGCAATTGGAGCCCAGTACCTTCAACCTTCTGATTCAGAAATGAGGGACCCCAGAGGTGAATCTCTTTGCCTCCCCCTTCATCCACCAGCTCAGCAAATTCTGCATGGGCCTGGAAAGTGGATGCCCTATCTTTTCAGTGGGAAAAGCTCTCAATATATATCTTTCCCCTTCTACCCCTTCTCTCAAGAGTACTACTAAAGATAAAACAAGACAGACCAAGGACAATACTGATTGCCCCAGACTGGCCACGCCAGCACTGGTACCCACTTCTGCGCAGCTTAACACCAGTACCACCCTGGCACCTACACCAGATCCCATCCCTGCTCTCTCAGCAGGAGGGACAGATTTTGCATCCACATCTACAGACCCTAAATCTTGCAGCCTGGCTTATTCCTTGAATTCACCCCCAGCAACACTAAGCAAGCAAGTGCTGGACATCATTCTTGAAGCCAGAAGACCCAGTACAAGAAAATCCTGTAATAAGTGGAAAATGTTCTGCTCATGGAGTCTATCCAAAGGACAGGACACTTCCTTCCCTCCCTGCCTCTAATCCTGGATTACTTAGCAGATCTTCTCCACAAAGGCCTGTCCTTCTCCTCCATTAAGATACATGCCTCAGCCATTTCTGCACATTACAACACTGAGCCACCTCTCTTCTCACACCCCCTGATCAAACAGTTCCTGAGAGAGGGGCAAACAACTTAAGGCCACCAAGGAGAGCACCCACACCTGCATGGGATCTTAACTTTGTACTGGAAAAGCTCACACTTCCTCCCTTTGAAACTGCTGCTTCAGCAGAGTTAAAATTCCTCTCTTGGAAAACAGCCTTGCTTCTAGCCATCACTTCAGCTAGAAGAGTATCAGAGCTACAAGCACTGATGGCTATGGAACCCTTCATTATTTTTCATGCTGACAGGGTTCCCCTCAGGACTAACCCTTCCTGTATGCCTAAGGTGGTGTCCAGTGTGGCTCTCAACCAATCCATCCATTTGCCAACCTTCTTCCCCAATCCTCACAATAAAGGGGAAAGGATCCTGCACTCCTTGGACATGCACAAACAGCTCAAATTCTACCTTGATAGAATTAAGCCCTTCAGAAAATTTGACCAGTTATTAGTCAGCTTTGCTACAGGGGCAGAGGGCAAGGCCATTTCAAAACAAACCATTTCCAAATGGATAGCACACTGCATCCATTTCTGCTACAAGCACCATGGGAAACCAACCCCTCAAGGGGTCAGAACACATTCCACTAGGGCAACATCTACCTCTACAGCATTTCTCAGAGGAGTCCCTACTTGAGACATCCTGGAAGCCGCTACCTGGAGTTCTGTACACTGTACACACCTTCACCAAGCATTACCACCCGTCTATCTTTTCCAAATCCAGGGCAGGTTTTGCTACAGTGGTCCTGCAAAGCATACTAGCCAGCCCCAACTCTTCTTGACTGCTTCCACCCTTCTTCAGCTTTGGGAATCCACCCAAGTGTGATGACTGCAACAGTGAAACATGAAGAACATAGTACAGTTGTGTACACTTACCATAAACATAGATGTAGATGTTCGAGTGTATTCACTGTTGCAGTCCTGATTTCCCTCCCTCCAGCCCCCTGGTTGTTTCTCTCTCTCTCTTTCTCTCCTATCTATACCTATTACTTACCCCTTCTGGGGTATTGCTATTGGTATTGGTATTTACTTTTTACTGGTGGTATTTTCCCCACCACAATTTAGCTCCCTATTTGGGGGGCTCCTGACATTTGGGGTAAGAAAAACTGATGTAATGGCATTGGCTGCCTGTTTTTATACCCCTGATGACCTGACGTCAGTCCTGGAGTGACAGCAACTGACGCAGAAATACTAAGTCTCTGGTATTTGGGACGACTGAGGGCTACCTGCAGGCAGATAACCCAAGTGTGATGACTGCAACAGTGAATATACTTCGAACATCTACATTTATGGTAAGTGTACACAGCTGTACTTTTGCTTTATTGGGTTGGTTGCTTCTTTTTCAGGTAGCACAGTGTGCTCTTTTCTTCTGGGATGTTGCAGTATGTTACATCTCTTCTTTTGCTAAATCCCATATATTTCTGATCAATGTTTGGGTAAGCATATATGGTACAGGGACTTGTACTCAATGCTCCTGGCTCTCTGCTATTCTGAAGCTGTATTGTTTCCTACGGGAATCACACCAGAGTACTCATTAAATCAGACCTATTATCAGTACAAAAATTCTGATCATACACAGCATGCTCAAAGGACATGTCGCCCAAAATTTCAACCCATCTATTTCTTTGTTTTTATTTCAGAGCCTTTTTTTTCCTTTTTATGGCTGAAAACAAGATAGGAAAAGATTTTATCAAACCCCACAAAACTTAGTAAGTAAATAAATAAATAAACTGATCTCCCCAACATCAGAAGGATGAAAAGGTTTCCAAAAGTGAACTCATTTTGTTTGCATGCACCAGCAAATGTACTGAAACCCAGGTAGCATCCCATCAGATTCATGAAGTCTGAGAAGGTCTAGATTTCCTGGGCTGACAGTGACTTGTACTGTTTATGAATGGTGATTACTGGAAATTTTGATAAATACATTTTTGTGTGAATGACATATGCCTCATTGCAAATAATAAAACACTCAGGTTTTATAAAGTACTCTCCTTGTATGTTTACTAGTATGTAACAACAACTGGAAAATCCATTAACCTTATGTATGTTAAGTAAATGAAATTTTCTGTATGGGCTGTGTGACTTTCAAGCGTATGAACTGATCACTTGCATCTATATAACATTCTCTGATTGTTGCCTCATGTAAGCAAGACCAGTTTATAAAGCTTTTCTGTTCTAACTGCATCTCCAAGTTGAGGCTTGAAGGTTTTCTTGCTACCTTCTGGATGATCTTTTCATTGATTGTTGGTAAGAGACATCTGTGCGTGTGATCTAGACTGGAAGTATATTTTGGTCTTGCACATTTTTGTTATTCAAGTTATCTGACCTACATTAAAAAAAACGGAAGTTATATCTGTCCAACATAAAATTCAATCTGTGAAGACATGTCGAGCAAGGCAGCGGAAGAAAGAAAACATCAATCTAAAGAATTCCAGAAAAGTCAAGTCTCATTCTGCTTAGCTACTGTGTCGCTACCCTTATCCACCATCCCCCTTCTTATCACTACCTGATTTGGAGAAAAAAAGCTAGGAATATTCCTTTGTTCTTTCAAACTATGTACACCAGAAAAATGGCTGGTATGTATACAGGATAGTTTTCTAACCAGCTAAAAGCTAGTCAAGAATGTTTCAGTTCTTTTATTGCTTTGAGCAATAAAGCCAAAACTTTTGTATAACATGCAAGATTTCATCAAAAAGTCAAAGCATCTTTATCTGTGTCTCTAATAAACACAAATGTAGCTCAGTTTTTGGTGTAGAAAGGAAAGGCTTTCAAGGCAGAAACTTTTAACTTTGTTATAAAAATGTGCTGATTTAGTGTGTCCCATTTCATTTATATTGGTGACCAGATGCTAACAAGTGTCCAGATTGGGGTCAGGCACCTAGGCAATGAGACATTTCTCTACGATACATTTGGTTGGGGACACATGGCTATAATAACATTCAGCTGTTGAGACATATGCCTGTTGTGAATTCCCCATGGGCAAAGAGAAGAATGCGGTGCCATGCCCACAATTTTAATAATCAAATGCACAGGGGGAAAATAATATCCATGGCCCCCAAAGTGACATGAGACAGCCGACAGTAATTCAGGCATTAGCAGGAGGATGGCCAGCAGGCATGTCAGTAGCAGTAAAAATTCAGTGCAGTGTCCTTATAATTGATGGGTGTTGACCACTACCCTATTCACAGTGTCTAGGAAACATTACCTGAAATGCATACTGAGCATAAATGTGACTACAGTACCATGCAGGATTTGCTCCATGCTGTAGCATACTTCTGCATGCTGTAGTTACATAAGCATGTACTGTACACTGAACACAACACTTATTACTTCTTCTATTTGCATATGCTTTGTTATTAAAGCTGTGGGTATGGCAGCGTGTGCTACTTTTTGCCCACAGGGAATTCATAACAGCCATATTTCCCTGCAGCTGAATGTCACTTCAGCCATGTGTCCCAACCAAATGTACCACAGGGAAATGTCTTGCTGCCTAGGCACCTGAACCCATCCAAATTAGCATCCATTTTTATCCCGAGTCACAATTTATTGAGAAACTGCACTTGAAACAACTTTCTTCCAAACATGCACATAACTAGAATACTTGTGAATTCAGTATTCAATAATTGCTGCTTGTGCTTTTGATATGGTTTGCTTTTTTTTAATTTGAGGGCTGGAAATTGTTCTGAATTCTTGCCTGCCTTTACCAAAACAAACCTTTGACTAAATTAATACTGTTCAGTACATTATTTTTGTTGTGCATTCACAAAGATGTATTTATTTATTTACGTATTCATTCATTACTGCCTGTATGAATAAATCATTTGCAAATTTCGGTTGAACTGTTGGCATGTGCAACTGCTTCCTGTCTCCTTGTCTCCTGAGTTTTTTCCAGTTTGCTACTGATGTTTTGACCAAGCCAACATAAAGAAGAATGGAAACAAAGCTTCAAATAAAGCAGCTTATTACCTGAAAAAATACTTTAATTTATATTTATTTAATTATTTTTGGTCTGCTGACTTGATTTCTTTTTTTCAGGTTAGCTCGTAATTCTAGATAATTCTAGAATACTGGCTCTTAAACTTGGTCACGGTGAGCTCCCTGGAACTAGAGAGTAGTCCTTGAGCCTCACTGGTACCAGAAAGTACTTGTAATGTAGAATGTGGTATAACATGAAATAGTACCCACAATGTGAGAGTGCATACAGGATACCACATGGGTCTCTCTTGCCTTTTGGGTGCAGCCATGCCATTTAATCTAGGGTAGGGTGTCTTTAGTAAGCTTAGGTGAATAGGGAAGAAAGAGAAAGGGGTAGACGAAAGGTCTGTAGAGATGAAGTAGATAATGTAAGGTAGTGGCAAAAACAAAAAGGAGTGGAGTTAGGAGGTTGGAGAGGGTTGTGAAGTATGATCTGGGTTTAATGGGGTGAGTGAAGTATAGTGAGTAAGTTCAGCCAGGAATGGCACAGGACCAGGTCCAAGATTTTGTAAAGTATTTTTTTAGGGAACATTTTAAAGATGAGTAGGTTAGAAGTAGTTCTGGTGCTTAGAGGTAAGGAGTTCTACTTTTTTTCTACTGAGTATGAGAATAGGCTTTGTCCAGGGAATTTATTCAGTTTAGTTGCGGTGAGAAGCTGTTTGTTTTCTGATCTAAGAGTTCTTTTAGGGAAATGTATGTTTATTAAAGGGGTAAAAGCTGGGCAGGCTAATTTTTTTGCATGATTTTATGTATTGTTGTAAGCTGAATGTAGGAGAGGTGGAGGGGAAGTCCAAGCCAACTAAGGATACATAGAGCTTTACAGTGATGGGTAAAGGAGGATGAATTAGCAGCAAACTTGGCAATTTTGTTGTAGCAGTTTTCAAGTTTGTTTTTTTATAGAGGATTGTAAATTAGTTAGAAGTGGTGCTCCTTAGAGTAGGGAGGGCAGAAGGTAGGTTTTGACTAGAGTATTTTTTGTGGATGTCCTCAGAAAATGTTTGTTTCTCTATAGTATGCCTAGTTTTTGATGGGTTTTCTCATTATTGTTTTGGATGTGGAGGTCACATTTAAGATTATCATCTATTAGGAGTCCTATTAGTTTTGTATGGTGGACTAATTCAATTTCAGTGCCATTTGCTGAAATATTTTGAAAGATGCTTTGTTAGAGGTGTGATGGCCATGCACTGGCCCAGTAATCAAGGAGCCTCAATCCTCAACACTAACACCAGTGATGGGCGTGCACATTGGGAAGGATAACAAGTACACACAGACACACAGTAAAGTACAATTTCCCTTAAGAGCACACAGAGATCATAGTCAGTCTGGGGCTGGTTTCTCCCTTTCTCTTAAGATCCCCAGTAAGACTCCCCACTGGCACAGCTATAGGGTACAGATCTCAGCCGAGTAGTCAAGCCAAAACCTCCAGTGCCCTCTCTGTCCAACCAGTGCTTCGTGTCCCTGCCAGAGTAGCTAACACATACACACTTTGATGTTTGGTTTATATACAAACACACAGACACTCCTGGGGAAGGCTGGCACAGGTTCTCCAGCTATGCCCCCTCCAGCCAGGGTATAAGGTAGTAAACACTGCCACCAACTACTCTTATCAGCTACTAAAAAGGCCCTTACCAAAGGGTGTCCAATTTGTACTGTGCAATATTATTATACAAATAGTGGATGAACAGCAAGGCTTATTGGAGTCCCTTTGTACAGTATCACCAAATACATGCAAGTACTCGAGCTTAAATTATCTCTATACAAAACAGCCACAGTTGAAAGGTTTCAAAATATTTAATAATAAATAATAAAAACACAAGACAAATCTTCTCAGTTCAACACAGTGCTAGTCAAGAGTCAGAAATCACAGGAAAATGCTGGTGAGTGATGTTCTTCAGACAAAATCCAAAATGCTCTGATTTTTTCTCTCTGAGAAAGTCTTAAAATAATACATCACTGCTGACTCATTTTAGATTACATCATTCTTCTCTAGTTCCGAGGCTGACATAAACTGTTTTAACATTTCTTTGATCTTGCACCTGGCCAGGAAATTACAGCAATAAAAGATATTATATATGTAAAACCTAGCAATTAACTCTGGTCTCAGAACAATAGAAGGAATTCCTCAGTCCAGACATTGCCTCTAAGCCTTGAGATCAGTCATACAATGCTTGACTTATCAGCTTTCTTCCAGCAGAGTGCACTGTGGTTACATTTTTGGAGTTCAACACTTAACACAGTTTTCTTACATTTTAAGAGGACAGGCCTGTGTATTATATTCATATTTACAGTGGCATAGAATTATCTACAAAATTCTGTCTAGCTAGGCTGGCAACCTTCACATATCTTCACAAGGGGTGAATAGATGGAGATAACCCAGGGTGTAAAGCTGATTTAGGAGTTAATTCTAAGAAACTATGTCAGAGGCTTTTGATCTACAAATACTGCAGATAGAAGTTTTTGAGTTGCAAGCTTTATTGACAGTGTTTGTAAATGATAGTAATGTAGTAGAGGTGCTGTGGTCTGGCTGAAGTCCATGCTATGTATTGGTGATTAGCTTATTTTGTAAGAGATAGTACAAAAATTGTTGATGTATACATCTTTCAAGGATTTTAGAGAAGGGAGACATGATGGCTAAAGTATGGAAACTTGTAATGACAATGAAATTACCTCCTTTTTGTAAGGGGATAATATGTGCCATGTTTCAAAAGTTAGGGACACAGGAGTATGTTATTGATCTATTAATAAGAATGCTTATTTGGCTTGCTATTGCATCTGCTGCTAGATTTATGTATTCTGTGGGAAGGTTGTCAGCTGAGAAGGAATAAAGTCTGAGTTTATTTAAAAGCTTTTTTATGAAAGTAATAGAAACTGGTTGAAAGGTGAAGTGGGTGGAGTTGTCTGTGTGTGTAATGGAGAGGTTGCAATTAGATGAGTTTGCTTAAGGAAATGTGCTAGGATCTATGGTAGGGGAAGTTAGCTGTGTGGAAGGGGTGTGTTAGGTGAGTTTGCTCTTAGCTCTATTAAGATTTAGGAATGAGATTAAGATTTCTGTTTTTCCAAAATGCAGGATTGTGCCTGTATAGAGAGTTACTATGAGCATATTTGGGAAGATTTTAGCTACTCCATCTGTTTTTATGTGTTCTATTTAGCCTAATATTATTATAACCAGGGAGTAGTATTTCAGTATCTTTTATTTCAGGCTTTAGCCATGTCTCTGTGTCTAGGATGCCCAGGTTGTTTTAAGTCATCCAAGCATGACAATCAATGATTTTGTTACATATGCTTCTAAGGTTTAGAGTGACTATTTTAAACCTTTAGTATGCATTCTTTGGTTTGGGGTTTGACTGGGACCTGGGTTGGGGCAGATGTCACCACACTGATGTATGGTGGAGAAAGATGTTTATTTATTATTGACATTTTTAGCAGAGATGGTTAGATGTATTACCTTGACATTGGGATTTACATTTTTAGTATGTTGGGGTTACAGCAGTGGCATGGAGTTATGGGAAGTAAGCTTGAAGAGAATTTTGAATAGCTAGTGAGAAGATGGTTGATAAGTGAGGATGAAGTAATGTTTGAGGTGTGCTTATTTATTTCTACTGATGGGGATATTCAAAAAGGAAAAGGATGACTAAGATGATACAGGAGGGAAACAGCATGGTTAGTGTTGTAAAAATCTTGCAGTATGGTGAGGAGGGGAATAGTTAGGTTTTGATAGGGGGGGAGCGTTGTAAGATTTGAGAGAGAATTTACAGCACAAGTGCCTAGAGTGAGTATAACGGGAATATTTTGTGACTGGATAGTGCAGTTAGGTACAAGATAGGATAAGTAGAGGAGGTGGAGTAAGTGAGTTATAAATATAGTAGAGGTGGATGGGAATTGAGGATAGGGTAGGGAAGTGGCATGAACGCAAGGGCTGAATCGAGTGAGTTGGCCCTGGAGGAAAACCAGGAAAACAATCTGTAAAACTACGGCAAGACAGAAGATAAGACAAGTTCTGATAATTCCTGATGACATAGCTGTTACCAAAAAATATATAAATATGTTTTTACTGAGACCTAGAAAAGAATACTGTTCAGACATCTGAAAGATGCTTCCTTTACCTGGTATGATATAACAGATATAACAGAAAGAAAGAGCAAAAGAAAGTGCTTTAGGTGATATGTCCTGTGTTGAAGCAGTAGGTTTTTTAGTTGCATTGTGTATTTGGAGAATATTTCTGTTAAGGCAAAGTGCAATCCTTCACACCATATGACAACAAAAAGAGACACTGCTATGCTTCAGCATGATGAAACAGCTAAAACAAGAAGCATTCAACTGTGCAAGCACTGAGCAAACATCAAGGGTACTTATTGGTATGGAAAGAAGCCATAATCAGCACTGAAGCAAGGAGCAAAAAATGTGGTTACTTAACCATTTCTCTCACGTTTGCAACTCTAGCAGGTGTTTTGAAAGTGATTATTTCAAATAAAACTGTTGATAAATGTGTATAGTATACAAAAGCAGATACACAGCTGGCAGAAGTTCAGCACTGTTGTCATTGTACAAAAAAAAAAAAAAAACACTGGACTGAGAAATTAGTCTTGCAATGGGAAAAGTCTTTCATGTAAGAGTGATACCAAAGTAGAATTTAAGAGCACTGCTGACATTGCATTTAGAGAACTGGGCTTGAAAGACTTCTCAGAGTCTAAAGCTTCATTACTGAATTATTTTTTTTTTTTGGAGGGGGGGGTTGGATTGAAACCAAGGATCAAAAAGACATATTGCTTGTGTTTAAAAATAAAGATATTGATTTAGTTTCAAGTTTTTCCAGTAAAAGAACCAGATATCTTAAGTATATTAGTCTGTGAGTAAATGGGCATGATTAATCAAAGTCACAGGATCTCAGATCTTTCAACCTCTTTGCACTAAAAATATGGACAAAACGGTACTTATGTATTATCGCAACCAGATTTTCACGGTTGCAGTAATACGCTTGTTGGCCCAAAATATGGATTGTGGGAGTAAGGGTAAGGTTCAATGTGATGTTTTCTGTTGGGAATAACCTTGTTTGTCCCAAATTCGTAACCTAAATGTAAGCGAAACTGTGAATCTTGCTTTACGTGCAACCTTTGTCATATCTGCTTGCTGTTCAGGTCCTGCATGGTAATGCTTCACATTCTGCCAGCTAAGAAGGCCGCACTCATTTTAATAATCTTTAGCACATTGTGATTATTTTTACAGCCCATGCAAAGGAAATCATTAGTTTGAATGGTAGAGGTAAGAAACTGAGACCTCCTGTCCATGTGTGCATAAATATATTGCGTACATAGCTGTACGCTTTCAGTCATAACAAAAAGTGTAGTGTAAGAGAAGGCAAAAGTTGCTATGCTGTTTTTCAAAAATGGTTATCAAGGCAACAAGGTTTTGTTTATTTGTAGTGGGAAACATGTGCCCAGTTCATTTGTGTTAGCATGCATTTTGTCAAGGATTTGAAGTACTAAAGAGTTTACACTCCCCTTCGTAGGTTAGCAGACATCACTTTTTCTACCACGAAAAATGGAACGTTCAGCGGGCAGACTTGCAATAACTGACATGCTGGCAGTCAAGTGCATAAAGAAACAACCACAGTATGTTTCTTTTCACTTTTCAGTGACAACACTCCCAAAAACAACCAGAACTGTTAAAGAAAACACAGTATTTAACATTTTGAAAACATTAACACACATATTGCCTGATCGTCAACCAGCCAGTATTCCCATCAAAAATCTGGTTGCGATAATACGCAAGTACCGACAAAACCTAAAATAGTGAGGGGACAAAGGTCCATAAATAAGGACAGATTTTAAAAATTGCTCCTATAAACTTACAAATTGCTAGAATAACAGCATTTGTGATAGCATGCATTTTTCTAAGAAGATTAGAAGTCTGAAACTCAAATGTATGTCATCATTTAATGACATTAATCCTCAGTGATTTTCCAAAAAAAAAAAAACACACATTTTATGAGGACAAACTAAAAATATGAGGCAAAAAGTCCAGACAGTCTATGAAACTCTGGACAGATGAGAGATATGCAGTATGCAAATGTAGTTGCAAACCATTGTAGATCACCATGCAGTCAGTCAAGATGACTTGCAGAGTCTCATGGAAACCATGATTGGCATGCTTGAGAAAGCAGATGGTTTGCAAAAATGCAAATTTGCTCACACAGTTGTGAGGCAAAATATTTACCTATTGATGCAGTATGGTCTGGTCTTTTATGCCAAATGACAGTGTGCAGTGCTGCTGGAAAGTAGAATGTAACAAAATATATGAACTCCAACCTGCCATTTGGTGTTTTGGGACCGCATATTGACTTATTTACTTTACAATTTTTTGGTTACAATATTGAACAAAAACACAGAGCTACAACTGATAAAATACATGGCAACAGCTGGTTTACATTCTCCCAAGTCTTTTGTGTTTCTAATACTAGGATGGGAATGGACCCCATTCATAAGTTAAATATGATTAAAGTTCATGAAATTAGTATTGTTTTAATCTTTAATGTTAGCCAGAAGTGCTCTTCACAGCACCTGCAATGTGCCCAGAACCAATTCCTGTGGAATTACATGTATCAATAGCATATCTAAACATGACTGTAAATTATTTTTTATGTGACCCATTGCTCCTGCTACTACTGGAACTGGATGGGTATCCTTCCACATTGCCTTTGCTTCTGCCTGCAAATCCCATTATTTTATGACTTTGTGTCTTTTTGTACATAAAACACTATAATCACTGGGTGTAGCAATTTCAATGATCAATGCTACTTTTGTTTTTTTTTCATGGACTACTATATTTGGTTTTCTCGCGTCAGTTTTTTGAAGTGTTGGTAATGGGTGATCCCATGTTCTATAAACTTAATCATTCTCTGTAATGCTTCATGGCTCATATTTCCAATGCTTTTCAGCTACTTCAATATTGTAATATTTGCACAATCCCCAGTACAACAGTCTTGTCACATTATTATGCCTTTCAGTATACAGGCCCTCTGCCATTTGTGTATCACATCCAGCAACAAGTTGACGTGCGACTGTTTCTAGTTCTGTTTTACAGAACCTGCATTTTTATGTTTCTCCCACATGTTCTATAGAGTTTCTAAACCAACGTGAACATAGTTCACTATCCTGGGCTGCCTATCTTAACCTTTTTTATTTTGATTTAAATTCACCCACTTCTCTTTAACCATTCCTGTATCAGATCCTGATCAACATGAGGTTGGTCCAGGAGTTTTATGTACTTGCAACTATATTTATGCCTTTCCCACATTCAGTGCCTTCTCATCTGATCCTTCACCTTATATTCTTTCTTTTGTTTTTTGGAATATTCAAGTTGCTGCTTGATTTTTATCCACTTCAGGTTTGATTTCCATTCCCGCTTGACACTTTTGACTTCCCTGCTTAGTTTAGCAGAAACATATGTTAGACTTGTTTTCCTCATGTCTTAAAACTTTCTCTATGTTTAGATCTGGTGAGGTCAGCAGATTATGTATATAGTCCTACGATTGCAGATCTATGCATGTAATCAGTTTGAGGAGGCCCATACCTCCTTCAGCACAAGGAATATTTAATCTTTTTTTATACATCATTTGATAAGTGTGAAGCATTTTTCTTGGTTTCCAGTTTAATTAATTCAAACCCTTTTGGGGCCAGTCAATCACTCCAAAACTGTAAGTTAAAACAGGAAGAGCACATTGGTTTATAGCTTGGACTTTGTTCCTAGATGTCAGGGCTATTTTTTGCATTAATTTTTGTGTTCTAAAATGTTCCTTACTGAGCTTTGTTCGCATTTGTTCATGTTTTATTGTCGCTCCTTCATCAATTCCCAAACATTCATACACTCCCTCCTGCTCTAGTTCTCTTGTATCTCATTCCTGTTCAAGACTGATATTTTTTTTTTGGTGCTGCAGCTTTACTGCTTTAAATGTTGGTTTTACACATTTATCAAAACCAAATTACATTCTTGTATCAGCTGAGAACATTTTTACCACTTGCCTTTGTGCTTTCATCTACTCATCTGATGAACTGTATAGTTTTAAATCATCCAATAAAAGAAGATGAGAAGTCTATACACTTTATTGCTTTCTGGGAGCCAAATTGTAGACATGACCTGATCTGTTAAGTAGACAGCTTAATGGGTTAAGAGCAAGATAAAAGTGCAGCGGTGATGAAGAGTCACCGTGGAATATCCCCCTTTAAATTTTTATCCCTGGAGTAATAATTTCACTTTTTTTTCATGGCTTAGCTGCAAAGTGGTTTGCCATTGTTTCATGGTCACTACAATGTAATTGATCAATGTAGGCTATATTGTGTACATCTGTAAGCACTCCTTTATCCATGAATGTGGGATGCTGTCAAATGCTTTTTTGTAATCTGTCCATACTATACTATGATTTTAACAATAAATAATCCTTTGTTCCATATGGCTTTCTTTTGCTACCCTTCTGTTCTGTTGCCATAATTGAGTTATTGTCTAAATGACTATAAACTCTGTCAGCATCATTTCTACTCAATATACAGATGAGATACTGTCAGAGATGTGCTGCTTTCAGAACAGCAAGATGAGAAGAAAATGTCTCCCTATTGAAATGTTGGCACTTGGCGAAAAATAAGACCAAAAATGCAGGAGAGGAGTGAATATCAAACATTGCACAGCTCCTTTAAATTTGTTTTTGAAGGTGGGCAAGTCCCCCTGCACCCCTGATGTGGGGATCAAATCCCTCCATCTCCAAACTTATATATATATATATATATATATATATATATATAGCATATCCAAGATCACCATACCTGAGAGGAAAGGGAATATTCTAATCGATTTTTTTGGTCATTTGGTCTTCATATTTCAGGAGTCGCTGACATTTCAAATAATTACTGAAGAAAAAAAATTACATTACCCATCCAAAGGTACTCACAAGAGCTGTTGTTCAAATCCAATAGGTTGATTATGCAAAATCAACTTTATTATAAAATTCTGGAAAGAATAAGTGAAGTACACTTTGGCATTAAGTAATGTGTGCTTGACATAATGTTGTGGTCTGTCATGTCCTATCAAATGCAGTTTATGGTCAAAAACTGTCAGATTCACAGTATATTTCACAAGACAAACATTAAAGACACTAATACGTCATGAAATAAACCATCCTGAGATTAAAGTAGCTATTGATTTGTTTCATTTCAAATGCAGACAGTATCTCATCTGTATTTTGACTGTTATTCAAAGTATCTAGAAGGCATCAAAATGTAACATACATTTTCTCAATCAGCTATCAGTCTGATGAAAGCCATTGTTTCACATTATGGAAACTCTGATATTCCAATACCTGATAATGTGATTTTGCCATTCAAGACTTTTTTTTATATATTCTCACAGGACTGAGAATGTTGGCATATAGCATGTTTACCAAGGTACTTCTAGGTTGAAAGTTTACAAACTTTCAGAAATCATAAATATGCAGTGTGTTACCACCTCAAGAAAAACATTATCTACCTTCTTCTGAGTAGAGAAACAATCCATTGCAATCATTTGGCATGCCTCCTGCTCAGTTGTTGATGCGGAGGAGAATGGGGGTAAAGTTGCCTGCCTCATCAGTATAACTTTTACCAGATAAAATGCTGAAAATTAAATCAGGTTGACAGAAGCTGTATTATGACAAACCAGTTCAATTGTGTACCTCAAAACCTAGCAAGAGATTATCAGTGTCCAGAATCCATTTGACAAGCACTTGGAGCAGCTGGAAGGTGTTATGGTAGATGAAATGAGTACCCCAAGGACATGTATGTAGAAACCAGGGACAGACTGAGGCTCAGTTGTAATCTTAATCACTCTGGATACCACCTCAGGTCTCCCCTGAAAGGGGGACACTGACGGGAGTGGGACTTACACAGTTAACAAAGAATGAAATTAAAAAAAATAGTCTTATTAATAATAATTACAGGCATCTATAATAAACAGGATAGAAAGGAAGGTTCTGATCTCAGACTTCTGGAGTTTCTGAGAAACTACCGGTAGGGAAGAGTTATAACCACAATAGGTCTCACATGCCATCTAAAGAGACTGTTCTAGAGATATACAGTTACTCTGATCATGACACCACACCATATCAGTCCCTGCATGTGCTTGAAGTACGCAATCATGAAACTTTACCCAAGATGGCTATTGAACCTACCATGATGTCATCTTCTAACAAAAACTCTAAAGTATACAAATAAGTGGGCATATTAAGAAAGCATGCAAATAAAATTACATTGTAACCTATTATTATTGCAAAGACTAATGTATACAGTTATTTAGTAATTGTTAATATTTATTGACTGGAAATAATTGCATTACTATTTGTATTTCTCTTAAAATAATTTGAATGCATCTCATGTGACATCCAGAAGTACAGAGTATATATTGTTCCTTGTGTAACTGAAAACATTTAGGTTAAGAAGAGGTAATATGTAGTGTAGTGTACCTTTAAGTAATACTCATAAGCTCAGTATGCATGTATGTATGTGCATTTGTATATATGTGCATGTTACATGGATCCAACTTTTTGGCTGTAGCCATGATAGCAAAGAGTGTAGATGCATCCAGAATGTTTCCCAGATGTCTCTGTTTAGCAATTTAGTCTGATATGCTTTGCTATGAATAACAAGCAAATTACTCAACATTGCAGTACTTCACACCTTCCTATACAAATATAAGTATGTATACATTATATATGTGTGTACACACACACACACATATATATATATATATATATATATATATATATATATATATATATATATATACATATATAGATGTGTGTGTGTGTGTATATATATATATATATATATATATATATATATATATATATATATGTGTGTGTGTGTGTGTGTGTGTGTGTATTTATATATATATATATATATATATATATATATATATATATATATATATATATATAATGTGTGTACGGGTCTACTTGAAAATACTGACACACCAAAACACCGACGACGAGAACACAGAGACCAGAAGATCGACAACTGAGATGACCGACAGTTTAAAAGCCCGACGCTGAGAACACCGACATGTTAAGGTAAGTATGCGATAGTGACAGACTTTAGGGTTAGAGGTGGGTTAAGTGAGTTAGGGTTAAGGTGCGGGTAAGGTAAGTGTGTGATAGTGACAGACCTTAGGGTTAGGGTTTGGGTTAAGGTTAGTGCATAGATAGTTGTGTATGTAAGGTTTAGTGTAGGTTTGTAAGGTTTTTGGTGTGCTTGTGTTGTGTGTGTGTTTTTCAGAAAAAGTATTTGTTTTGTTTTGTTGATTGTCAGGATTGTGGTTTGTTGGGCATGTGAAGGTTCGTGCTTTTAAACTGTTGGTCATCTCAGTTGTTGATCTTCTGGTCTCTGTGTTCTCGTCGTCGGTGTTTTGGCGTGTCGGTGTTTTCAAGTACACCCATATGTACACATACATGTACTGTATGAATAAGTAATTTGTTCACATTTAAGAATATAGTTCATCCTGGAGTTGATACCTTAAAACTCCTGTAGGGGAGGCCCATGAGATATAACGTTGGACCAGCATGTGTCTATTGTGGTAAGAAAGTCATTCTATATTGCACAACTTATAAACAAAGGAATTTTGTCTAGATCTAGGGATGTCCTTGTCCCTTTTTACTTAGCCCTCATTAGGCCATTCATTTAATATAATGCCCCCTTTGGCAAGTATCTGTCCAATCACATGCAACACAGTGATACCTTATTAAAAGAAT
Source organism: Protopterus annectens (assembly GCF_019279795.1). Lineage (NCBI taxonomy): Eukaryota > Metazoa > Chordata > Ceratodontiformes > Protopteridae > Protopterus > Protopterus annectens. The sequence goes on from NC_056732.1 coordinate 1,091,783,284, forward strand.
ACAAGGCCTAAACAACATGCTCTATATAGACTGACTCAAAGCCCTGTCACTATACTCAGTATCCTACAGACTGGTAAGAGGAGACCTATGTCTGGCATATAAGGAATCCTCTGACCCATTACTGATGGATTTACTGCACATCAGCAAGTTACATGGCATCAGAAGTACTCAGTCTAGGGATCTAAACCTCTTCTTAAACATCAACAGAATGGTTTGGAGGGACAGGCATATTTTACAGAGGGTACCGCTGCTGTGGAACAGACTCCCCATTCACATGAAACAAAGTTCATCCATGTCCATTTCAACTGTACTGACAATTGCAAAGCATGGCATTTCTACAGCTAATGGGGTTTGGCTTTATTGCCTTGAATGTACCCGTAAGTACTTGAAAAATAAAAAGTCATGGGCATTCAGAAGCCATTTAGCTGAAACACTGGTATGTCCTTAAGGGGTATTTGCATGTATTACATGGGCTTCCGCTTTAGAAGGTTTAAGGAGTTGCACATTGACGACTGTAGCTTGTTTGAATCTTTCTTGCAATTTTACTGAATGTTTTTTCTGTGTAACCTTTTTATCCTTTGCTTGCATGCTGTTTGGGATATTTTGCAGCACCTTAATGTGTATGTGCATCCTACTGGGTTTTAAGTCCTCTGTTTTTAAGGTATAGCCAAGCAATGCACTTCTTATGTTATACTGACTGTCATAAAAAGTCTTGACATGTGGCATGTCCATAGCTAGTGAGGTTAGCCTTTATTAGCCTGAATGTATCTATAAAGATCTGAAAAGTAAAAATTCATGGGCATTTAGAAGCCATTTAGCAGAAACACACTGGTCTGTCCTTAAGGTGCCATTTGCATATATCCCGTGGGCTTCGACTAAAGGAAGGTTTAAGGTTTAACCACTTTCATACAACTGCAAAGACACATTGCTAGCTCACATGTGCTTCATGTCTCAAAAGATTATTCTGTACTCACTGTATGAATACAGTTACATGTACTGGCATCAAGTGTGGACATAACCTGTGTGTCTGGCAGCAAAACTTCCCAAAGTGAGCATAACTGAAGAATAAATTTCAAGCTAATTCATAGCAAGATTCAGATATTCTTACAGCCGGTCTCCATTAATTTTGTTAATTGTAGTAGAGTTTGGATTCTTGTGATGATTTGGATACTTACATTTGCTGACTCTGCACATTTTCCCTTCAGTTTCAGCTGCTGTTTGACAGAATGGAAGCTCCCAGCTAGAAAAAAGCAAAATAATTTTGAATTAGTAAACATAGTCAGGGACAATAGCACTCAAATCAGGCACACTTTTTAATACTGACACTGTAAACTTAGGTGATGAATTAAATAGTTTTTACAATATGCATTTTCTAAAAATAAAATGCAATATATGAACCTCTAAGGTCTGGCATAATTTTATTCTCAAACCCTCATTATTTTGATTTTGGTGTGTGTGTGTGTGTGTGTGTGTGTGTGTGTGTGTGTGTGTGTGTGTGTGTGTGTGTGTGTGTGTGTGTGGCCAGCCACATACCATATAAGACCAGCATCAACTAACTGGTGTGCGTGCACATGTGTGCATGCATGCAGCAAGGCATAGGCCATGTAAGGGTTATACAATTTAATTTTTAACTTTTAAGTGGCAGCATTCTACCCAGGACAAGGACAATGATGTCACAACTTCAGATACATTTTTTGAAAAGGTAGAACATAAGCCTGCAAATAAAATGAAAAATTTCAGAGTAGCTGTAAATATTAGTAGGAAGTATCCAATTAAAGACCCTTAATCAAAAATTTAGAATGTGTGCTGCATATTTAATTCGGTATATATGATATGATATGTACCACTGAATAAAAGGCAGTTATATGATAACTGTGTGACACAAAAGGATGGACTAGAGTCCTGATTGTAACATAGCTGGCCCACATTTTGCTACTGACATGGGTGCTGGAGAATCCAATTAGGGATGGAGAGGAATTATAATGACAAACCAAGTCACATTGCCCATGGGGTGGAGAGGAATTATGATGATGAACCAGGTCACATTGCCCAGGGGATGGACGGTTGGGGGCATGTGTCCTAAGATGCTTATTCCGCCTACAGTCCCTGGTGGAGATCAGAGATGAGATAAAGGAGTCAACCTAGAGGAAAAGGTGAATGTCTTTCTATTCAGTGTTGCAGTATTATTTACATATGGGTTGTATTCCGCCCAATGACCTGGCATCCAGCCTGTATACAAAAGCTTAAAGCTACAGCCTGTATGTGGTACATTGCATGAAGGCACAGATAATGTCGGCTGTAAAAGGGATGTCTGCATGTACAATCTTCAGAACTTTTCCGTCGCCATTTAGAAAGGTTGACTTGTACATTTGATCTGCGTTGGATATTGTTTGGTTCATCTTACAACTTCAGATAAGTATCCCATAGTGGATTTAATTTGTTGCTACTGCCTCTTGTTGTTGTTTATGTCATCCAGGAAGGGAAAGTGTAGGTGTGGAAGGCAAATTCCACATTAGGATAGTCACAAGCTTTGTTTGTTCTGTTTAGGGCCTACTCATGACCATCACTTTTGTTCTATTTGCTAGGCCTTTGTACCTAAGACGTTGCATAGTCATCTGTCAGCTTTAAACCTTTATTTAGAAAACCAGAGACTCAAACATTTGGCTAGGGACATGATGGAGGGTTCTGGGAGTTTTGAGCCATCTGTGAAGAGAAAGGTCAGCAAAGCTAGGCCCAAAACCTCTTCAGCTGTGCCTTCTCCCTCTGACGTACCCCTTGAGGTTAGTGAAAACCCGGCGATGCATTTGGAGGTAGGGTCTGCTTCTTCAGCGGTTACCATACTGGAAGCTGTCAGGAGTGGGGATCCTAGCACATCCGAGGCTATGCAGATGTCTGGTTCGGATGACTTGGAGGAAACTACAGCTTGTTATTTTGGAGGACTCAGGAACCATTCCTGCCCCTCAGTCTAAGGATGTGTCGGATGTTAGGCCTACATCTGCCCATTCTCCTCAACAGGAGAAGCATGTTAAAAAGAAGCAAAAGACCAGGCATTCCACTGTTCCTTCCACACCTTTGTCAGATTGGGATGCTTTCCTGCAGAGTCTCATTAAGGCATTTATGGCCTTGAGGCATCCAGCTTCGACTTTGCCTATTTCAGTGCCTGCCTTTTCCTCATCTCCTGTGTTGCCATCAGGGTCTTCTGTGCAGGCTGTGGAACATCAAGCTCAGGACTCTGATTCTAAGGTGTTTTTTTCAGATGATGACTCTTTAGCACACTCCACCCAGATTCCATCCCCTCTGCAATATGTTTCTCCAGAGGAAGAGTGTAATGGGTGGATTCCCCCATAGAAGAGCTTTCCTTTGGGGAAGCTATAAATAAAATGAGTGAACTCTTTAAGTGGGATTATTCCCAAATTTCAGAGGAGCAAAAAATATATTATAATCTTCTCCAGTTGGAGGCCCCTGCTCCTTCAGCAATCCCTCCAGTACTCCCAGGTTTCTTAGATGCCTTTGCATCTGCCTCTAAAATCCCAGACTCCCAAGCTCCTGCCCCAGGGGGGCTGGCATAATGGTTAAGGTGTTTACCTTACAAACACAAGGTACAGGGTTTGATTCTTACATGGAGTAATTGGCTAGGCTTAAAATGGCCCACAAGGGCAGTTAGCCTAGTACTAATCTATGAACCTATGACCACTTTTATAAGGTCCCTGAAGATTGCAAGTTTCTTTTTAAATACCCTTTGGCTGATTCTGCTGTGGTCTCCATCACTTCTGACATATCTTACCTTTTATCTCCTTCTACAAAGTTACTTCATTCTGACAAGGAAAGCAAAATTTTGGAAAGGTTGGGGAAGAAGGTCTGTTCTTCTTCCACCTTGGCTATTAGAGCTATTAACTACCAGACACATATGTCTAGGTACTTCCTGGCCTTGCTTTCTCAAGCTTCCCAGGCTTTTCCCCATTAACTGACTCAGAGACAAATTCACTGACTCTTGCTCTTTTGTCTGCTTCCTCCCAGGTAGCTAGACATTCAATCAAATATAGTTATGATGCAGTAGAGGCATCTTCAGGGCAGCGGCTTCTACTTCTGTTCTCAGGAGGCACTCCTGGCACTCCCTGATGACATTAAGATCAAGTTTCTTTTTGCCCCTTTGGACGATTCTGCTGTCTTTGGCAAAGCAGCTGCAGAACTCTTTAAATCCGTTAAGGAAAAAGGTAAAGACCTCCAGGATTTGAAACACTTGCTTGTTTCCCCAGTCCCTAAATTCCATAGGAACTTCCCTGCCAAGAGAAACATGCTCGTTCCTCCTCTTCTATTCCTTCTGCTAATACTCCTTCTCAGCAGCCCCTTTCAGCCCAGGCAAAGTTCTCTGTGACGTTCAGCTCCCTCTTCCAAGTCATACTCCTTTGTCTCTTCATCTTTCTCTTTCTCTCCCAGCTTGGATGGAAATCACTCAGGCTACCTGGGTGATTTCAGTTATCCAAAAAGGATACTTTATGACTTAGAAAACTCTTCCTGCCTTTCAGGGGATACCTCATCCTCCCCCCAGTTAACTGCTGCTTGTTCAACTTTCCAACCAAGGCAGTACTCAGGCTGTTCTTCAGACCAGTAGGGAAAGAGGTTTTATTCCAGGATGTTTCTTGTCCCAAGAAAAGACTGTCCTTGGAGGCCTATTCTAGACTTTTCCCTATTGAACACTTTCCTGGTGGTGCCTTCTTTCAGGATGCTGTCTCTGCAATCTCTTATTCCCTTGGTTCCTCCTCAGGCCTTCCTAGCCTCTCTGGATCTCAAGGATGCTTATCTACATATCCCTATTCACCCACAATTCAGGAAGTTCTTCCATTTCTCAGTGGGTGCTTTGCTCTTTCAATTTTCTGCCTTGCCTTTTGGTCTTTCCACTGCTCCAAGAGTATTCACAAGTGCCTAGCCCCAGCCATAGCCTATCTGAGGCTGAAAAGGCTGCAAGTCTACCCCTAATTGGATGATCTGCCCTTTCTGGCCAGCAATCTAGACCTGTAAATTGTAACACCTGGGCCTAGCTATTCCTTTTCTGCAGGGCCTAGGATTCTTCATAAATTTCAAAAAATCCAGTCTAACCCCCAAGTCAGGATCTCATATCCTAGGTTGCAGGTTCTGGACAGACTTAATGATGGTTTTGTTCCTTTCAGAAAAAACAAGTTCTGTCATAGCATACATGGAGTCTCTTCTGCCCCTTTCTTCCATCATGGCCAGGGACTTTCTGAGACTGCTAGGGTTCATGGCCTCCACAATCCCAATGCTGCCTTTTGCGAAGTTACACATTAGAAAGTTCCAGTAGTTCCTAAAAACAGCTTGGTCCCAACATGCTTACTCATCCTTTGGATGTCTTGATTCCTCTTCTTCCATGCCTGAAAACAGATCTACATTGGTGGGTGCAGCAGCTCGGTCAGAACCCTGGCCTACCACTTCAGGTACCTCAGCCAGCTGAGCAACTTTTCACAGATGCTTCAGACTTAGTTTGGGGAATAACCTTGCTTCCAGGAAGGCACAGGGTCTTTGGTCCCCCTCTCAAAAGAGGAAGCACATCAACATCAGTGAGATGAGGCTCTAATAATAACCTTACAGACATTTCATCCTCTTTTTCTTGCCAGGACCCTTCAGAATTCTTACAGACAATTCCACTGTCCTTTCGTATATAAGCAGGGGGGCACAAAATCTTATCTTCTTTGCTATCTAGCCATCAAAGCATGGAAATTGGTATTCAGTACAAAGTGACACTGCATGCTGTGTACCTCCCCTCTGCTCAGAACTCAGTGGCAGACAAATTAAGCAGATCCATGGCACAATCCCACGAGTGGATGCTTCACAGGGATGTGTTCCTGGATCTAGTTCACTGGTGGGATACTCCAGAATTGGATCTCTTTGCCTCCCCTTTGAACAGACAACTTCCTCTTTTTTGTGTCAGGGTCCCTTGCCTTCAGGCTTGGATGGTGGATGCTCTAGCCTTTTCATGGAAGAGGATGTTTCTTTATTTCTTTATGCGTGCCCCCCTTCCTGTTGAAAATTCTACAGGAAAAAAAAAAATCTTTATTTATTAACATTTGTTTACCGGGAAAATCCGACTTGGAACAAAGCCAATTTTCAGCGGAGGCCAGAGGAGAAACGGGATTAATGCATGTATTTGTGTGTTGCTAGTAACCCCGTTTTGACCAAGACAGCACTGGTTCCCTCTTCTTCTGCAATTAGCCAAGGGCCATCACTACAAGTTACCTCACTGGGTGGAATTACTCACGCAGGACAAGAGGTCATTGATTCACCCACATCTGTCCGCTGTGCAAATAATTTTGTAGGCGATCAACTTTTGATCCATTTCAGGCATCTGCTTTCTAAGGATATGCTTCAGGTTTTGCAGGAAGCCAGGAAACCCAGTACTAGACAGAATTACATTTCCAAGTAGAAAAGATTTTCTGTCTGGTGCCAAAAGAGGATCGTTTCTTTGCAGATATTCCTTTTGTGCTTTCTTACTTGTGTGAGTTGCTTAACAGTGGTCTTTCCTATTCCTCAGTCAAAGTCTACTGTCCTGCCTTGTCTGCTTGCTTGCCATTAACTCCCCCCTTAGCTTCCAGGAGAGGTTAAGTTTTTTCTTAAAGGTGTCCTATACATGAAACCTCCTAGGAAACCAGTTCTTCTTCCTTGGAATCTTAACTATGTGTTACAGAAGCTTACTCAGTCCCCTTTTGAGCCAGCAGTCTCTGCTTCTCTAAAGTTTTGCACATGGAAAACAGTACTCCTTTTTCCACAAGGACAGAGTATCTTTGAAAACTATCTGTCTGTCATTCAGTCCCTCCAGTTGCCTACTTTCTTCCCTTCACCTTAATCCCCTAGTGAGAGGATTCTGCATTCCTTAGATGTACATAGAAAACTCAGATTTCACCTTGATAAAACTAAGTCTGTTAGGAAGTCTGATCAACTTTTTGTGTCCTTTCATCCCAGAGTTTTGGGTTTACCTGTTTCCAAACAAACTATCTGTACATGGATCTCTAAGGCTATTATCTTTTGTTATGATTTTCATGGGAAATCCTTAAATTCTGTTAAGACCCATTCTACCAGATCAGTTGCCTGCACAAGGGCTTTCTTCAAAGGCCTGGATGCTAACTCCATTTTGAAAGCTGCCACCTGGTCATCTGTTCATACATTTACAAAGCATTACTATCTCCAGATTCAGGGCAGGATTTGCCAGGGAAATTCTGCATGGTTTTGTGGAAAATGCTTCTTCTTGGTCTTCTTGTATTTCATCCTCCCTCCTGAGTTCCCTTTGACCTTTTGCACTCTCCCATATGTAAATAATACTGCAACATTGAATAGAAGGGCATAGAATAGTTATGTAAAATCTTACCATAACCACATAACCATATATGTCCTTCTCTTCTATGTTGCAGAATTCTATCCCACCCGTCTTCCCCCTACAACTTGTTTTTCCTAGGATGACTATCCTTTAGGCTCCCTATGGATTTCCTTTCCTCATGGAGCTAAATTATTCTGAAGATTGCATTATTATTATTTCATACACTTGTCTGAGTCTAATGTAGCTTACAAACAAATATTTAATTATTCCCAATGTATTTTATACATCCTATAGTTTTATAATGATCATTAACCAGTTTGCTCGATATGTTCAGAACTCAAAGCTGGATCTGTGTTATGGACTTGCGATATCTGTGCTTGGCTTACTGGATATGCATTTAATCTAATATTCCTTGTGTGTCACCTGTGTACCACTTTTTGTTAATTTGTGAATGTTTGTTTTTAAGAGCTAATAATAAGCTAAACAATGGGCCGGATTCACGAAGGCTTGCATGGAGTCTAAGAGTAGAATAAGACTCCATGCAGCCAACATGTCCGCCAAGCGATCCAGGAAGAGCCGGAAGGGGCTTGTAACAGAGCTCCTTAAACTAGTCCTACATGGACAGGGCTTGGATATGCAAATTACCTCAATTGCAGATGAAAGCTATGCAAATGAGGTAAATTTGCGATCCAGGAAACCCAAACTTGTCCGAGTAGGAGTGCAAATAGCAAAACGGAGCCGTGACAGCTCCAAAATAGGATGTATTTACAGGAGGAAGCATACCAATGGCCAAAAATATGGCCACTGGCAATGTTCACCGATGCAAAATAAAAATAAATAACTTTTTTTTTTTCTTCCCGATCTCCGGGGTTTAAGCATAGCACAGCACCACGCAAACGCGCTGCGCCTTAAAAACCAGAAAATCAATAATTATGATCCACAAATGTGGATTTTCTAGCTGATATGAATTTACAATGCAAGTGAATGGAAGGCTGAAGACAACATGGCCACCGAGTAGAGTTGCAGAGGGGGGAAGCTCAGTCTAAGAGATGTAACCAAGCATTAGTAGGCAATCCCATGCAAATGAGGGTTAGGATAGTGAATCGCAAGTTTACATAGCAAATGAGCACAGTCAGTGGAGTGTAGGAGTAGGATAAGGGGAGTAACAGAGTAGAAGATAGGTGACATCACGAGGGGGGCATGTATAAAAGAAGTGAAGCTCATTGGAGCTAAGTGGCATGTGTCAGGTGGCATTTGCATATCATTGAAAGAGGTGTGTCAACAGGTAGGCTAGGTAAAGTAAAGAAATTGAAGGTGTATGCCGTGGATAACACCAAAGTTTCTTGCTGAGAATGCATGCACATGCCAGTAAACCCGAGTAAGACAGTGTGCACGAGTGTTAGCGTGTGTGCGTGCGTGTAAGCCGGAGTAAGCATATGTAAAGCTGTGTAAACAGTTATAAGCGCGTTTACACCGGTGTGCACACGTTTTAACAAGAATAAGCAAGTTTTACTCCATGTAAGCATGTGTGCGCGCGTGTGAGCTGCTGTGAGCGTGTTTGCGCTTGTGTGCGTGGTGCTCCCCCTGAGGAAACAGAAAGGAAAAAGGAAGCACACCAAATAGTGGGAAGTTACCAGGGAGTACTAGCAGAGCTAGCAGGTGAAAACAATCAGAATCAGGCAGTTACACAGGCAGTACACTAGCCCAGCCCATCCCAGCACTTAAAACTCTGCAAACAACAGTCCATTATGTTTCTCTCAAGAGACACTGCAACACTGCAGTAAGCTAATAGAAGTGAAAACTGAAAAAGCGTCACTGAGACAAAGAAATGTTAGGGGCTGCCATTGCTGTTATAAGGCGACATATGCAACATGCTGAAGGTGGTGATAATGCAAATGCTGCTGGACAACCGACAGTGAGGAGACAGAGAAGAGTGTACAGGCCCAGGGTAACCTACCAGGGGCTACATGAGCTGGAGATAGTGGAGCGCTATAGAGTGGACAGAGACCTCTTGCAGCAAATTGTTAAGCTGCGCAGGCCACGCCTCACACACAGAACCAACAGAGGGGAACCCATCCCAGTGGAAACCAAGGTATGTGCTGGCCTAAGAATATTAGCAACAGGTACCTTCCAGAGACCAACTGGTGATATGATAGGGATATCACAGGCATCAGCATCCAGGGTACTGCACCAGTTCCTGGATGCCATGTCCGTGATCATGTATATTTCCCCAATTCCCATGAGGAAGTGGCCAGCAATATGCGTCTCTTCCAGCAAATAGCGGAATACCCTGAGGTAGTGGGTGCAATAGACTGCACACACATACGCATCAAAGCACCAGCCGGTGAGCGGGGTAGGGTCTACTTCAACCGCAAGGGCTTCCCCTCCATGAACTGCCAGGTCGTGTGTGATGCCCAGGGCATAATACTGAATGTGTGTGATAGCTGCCCTGGAAGCTACCATGATTCCCATATCTGGCATCTGACGCAGCTGTACCAGACATTTGCCAATGGGGACATCCCACATGGTCACCTAGTGGGGGATGCTGGCTATGCACTGGAGCCGTGGCTGATGACACCCATCAGAAACGCACACACACCCCTGAACAGGAACGCCATAATGAGGCACACACACAAACACGAAATGTAATCGAGTGTGTGTTTGGGCTGCTCAAGTCACGGTTCCGGTGCCTGGGCACATCTGGTGGAGCCTTGCAGTACTCACCAACTACATGTACCCAAATTGTCATGGTATGTGCTATGCTACATGATATGATCCTGCGAAAACAGCTGCAGCAGGACCAGCATAGGCCTGGGCCAAACAGCCCCCCACCATTGCCAAGGCCATCACAGGCAGAGTGCGACTCAGAGGAGGAACAAACTGAGCCTGCCCCAGTAGCAGGTGGAGGCGTGCCCAGTATGCATTGGCCTTGGCAAAGAGGCAACGTATAGCACATACACTGGCTCAGTAGGAACCCTGGAAATGATACCTCTCTCTGACTCCCACATATAGTAAAAGGGATGCCTAAGTTGACACCACCTGCTTCCAAACATGTATAGGGAGTGTAGTATGTGCATCCGACATAGCCAGCCCTGCAGCACCACCTGAGGCATGATTGACATGTGTTAAACAATATAAAGCAGTGCTAAACAGCATTTACCAACATGTAGTATACATAAAGAAAATCGCACACACCAACTAGCACAACTGTGGTCAGTGCTGAGTAATATTGGGCAACGTCCAGCACTGTTGGTTAATACTGAGGATTGTTGGACAAGATGAGTCTAAGTATATGAAGGTCTCTCCAAACACCATTATATTGGGTGACTTCAACTACCCAAACATTGACTGGGAGCAGTACTCAAGACCCAACACCCTAGGCCAAAGGTTCCTAGAATTTATAAACTCAAATGCTATGGAACAACTAGTCACCACCCCCCACAAGAGGGGATAACATACTGGACCCTGGTCATCACCAACATGGGGACTCTATGCTCCATACCAGAGGTATTCCCCTCATTGGTAAGATCGGACCATAAATCAATTCCACTAGATATCCACATCCTGATCCCACCTACAGCCCAGAACACCACAGTGAAAAACTTCTCAAAAGCTAATGTCACACTTCCAAAACTGAGGTGGAATCCTTCAAGTCCCCCGGGCCAGTGGAAAGTATGGCTCAAACTGCAGAATCCTTTATAAACGCATTCTATGGACACCTTTAGGAATGCATGGATCATGCTATCCCAAACAAAACCAAGACCAAATCATCCAAAGGCAGGTGTCCTGCCTGGTGGACCCCAGCCATAAATAAGCTGTACAACAGAAAGAGGATGCTACTACATGATAGAGCAAAATCCCTAAAAAGGGAACGCATCTTTGATCAGTACTAGCAAAAAACTATGATCCCTCATAAAATCATCCAAGGCCAGCTTCGAGAGAAAAATTGCACAGGACACTAAAGATTATCACACGGCCCTCTTTAGTTATGTTAGGAACCTGGGTGGCAACTCCCAGATATGCTCAGAGTTAGTCCAAAATGACAATAAATACACTGAACCCACAGACATTGCCAACATCCTGGTAGACAGGTTCAGTGCAAACTTCTAACCCCCTTTCCCCCCAAAGAGCAAATATCTATCCCAGCAGAGTGCTGCCTCCCTGACATCTCAGATGCTCAGGTGAGAGCCGCCCTCTCCAAAACAAAAAACACAGCATCAATGGGACCAGATGGTGTCCCGGGCTGCGTTCCACATGAACTCCAAGAAAAGCTAAACCCCCACATACAGCTGCTGTTCAATCTCAGCCTTACTACAGGATATGTACCCAAAGAATGGTGTACAGCAACAGTGGTCCCACTCCACAAAGGTGGTGCATCTACAGACCCTGGAAACTATTGCCCCATAAGCCTGACTAGCCTGGTCTGCAAAGCTATGGAGAGGATCATCATGGAACTCATAAACAAAGACATTGGAGACCTACAGACACTGGATCCTACCCAATTTGGCTTTGTTAAGGGCAGATCTTGCCTCTTAAACCTGGTCGATTTCTTTGAAACAGTCACCAAGGCCATTGATGAGGGGAAGGTAGTCCACGCAGCCTACCTGAACCACGCAAAAGCCTTCGACACAATACCCCACTCGGGCATCATAGATAAGCTCTCCAGCTTAAATATAAACTCCTATGTCATAAGATGGGTTGCAAACTGACTCAAGGACAGAATCCACATAGTCAGAATTGCTGGAGCCATGGTCAGACTCTAAACCTGTTACAAGTGGCATCCCACAAGGCGCAGTGCTGGGACCTCTTGTGTTCGGCATATATTTTTCAGAGGTACAGACTAACACGGGAGGACTGTGGCTGACCAGGTTTGCAGATGACTGCAAACTGGGCACCATAATTGGCACTCCAGTTGACACAAGCATCCTCCAAAAGGGTCTCATAGAGACGGATAACAGGTGCCAGAGCCATGGCCTAAAGTTAAACACTAAAAAATGTATAGTCATACCCTTTGGCAAAAACAAAGTGCACACAAATTACCACATAGTCGGGAATCCATTAAGTATGGAAGAAGTAATTCGGGACCTGGGGACCCAAGTTGACAGTAATTTCCCCTTTGACAACCACATTGCCAAAGTGGTTAGAAAGACCTTCTATATAGCCCACCTTATCATGAAAGGATTCACATCTACATCGAGGGAGGTCATTGTGCCCCTTTATTCATCCCTCATCAGGCCCATAATTGAATACAATGCCCCATTTGGGATGTACCTTACCTGATACCTGCAGCAACTAGAAAGACCCCAAAAGTACCTCACAAATAGGATCATGGGACTCAAACAGATGCCACATGCTGCTCGGTTAAAGAAACTACAGCTCTACTCAGTTGCATACCGCCTACTTAGAGGCGATCTATGCCTGACGTATAAAGCCATGTCCAACCCGGAATTAATGAGCATGCTCCACCTCAGAAAATCCAAATACCATATAGCTATGAGCTCGAGGGACATGAACCTGAGCGCAGAAATAAATTGGACATGCTGGAGGGACAGATTCCTAACCCAGAGGCTCCCTTCGCTCTGGAATAGAATCCCAGTCCATGTTAGGTAGAGCCCCTCACTGACTCTCTTCAAGAGGAATCTTGACAAGTGGTTGTCAGTTCAGAGGGTGGCGAAAGCCAAACACACTCTGGCTAGGCTTGTAAATGCCTCAGGGCAGATAGCCTAGTATGAACCTATTAACCTATGAACCTAAGTAGGGCGTAGCTGAACAAATGGCAACATGCTGATATTTGCTCTACTGGCCCTTAAGCAGTCTGGTCTGCTCAGTATGAAAATATAAAGCAGTGATGGGCCTCGAACCCAGGATACTGTGCACTATAGTCATAGTACTGAACCACTAAGCCATGACAGTATTGCAGTGGTCAGCCTGTATGAAGAAATGTTGATAAGTTTATGCTAAGTATTCCATGGAAACCCTGCAGGCACAGCATAATCCCTGTCGAGTTATGACACAAAGGTGAGTCCCGCAGTAAGAATAGAACCTGACTTTCAACACACACAGTAGAAATGTTAATATTGGACATGTACACATACATCAACAGATGTAGTGGACCTCAGACCGCAACTTACTGAAAGGTCACACTGGGCATGCTCACACACTTAAATAAATGAGACACGTCAGGCAATAGAACACTGACAGTCTGAACTGGGCATGCTCACACACTTAGGCCATGTCAGAGTACAGCAGTGGGCCACACATATCAGGCAGTTGCATGTGCTAACCCAGGAACCCCTCACTATCCAGCAATCTGCCCTGTGCACACAGTTATAAGACAACAGACACATATATAATATAGTGGAACCCTGTCATTATCAAATATGTTCTGCAGATACCTAAGTTGTTCATAGAAAGTAGGAAAGCAAAGACGATAAAACCTGCAAACAGTATCAGCAATAAACATTGTGCATCCTGAACATTAGCATACATTCAGAGGTCGATACTAGCCTATCCACCCTAGGGCATGTACAAGCCTAGTCAAAGTGTGTTTGGCTTTCGCAACCCTGTCAAAGTAGAACACTGTGCCTGTGAATAGTAGGTCACACATGATAGCCCATTTACATTTAGTGTATTGTGCCTCTGTCTAGCAGGGACCCAGAAGACATGGGTAAACATATGATCACCCATCCACTTGTCAAGATGTCTCCTGTAGGTGGTCAGTGGGTGGCTCTACCCATGCAAAACCAGGATTACAATCCGGAGTGAGTGGAGCCTCTGGGATAAGAATCTGTCCCTCCAGCATGTCCCATAAACATCTGTGCTGAAGTATATGTCCCTGGAGTGTGTAGCTCCAAGGGAGTCGGATATCCTGAGGTGGAGCATGTCCATTAAATCTGGTTCGGATATTTCCTTAAACTACAGGCACACAACACATCCATGTAGGTGGTAAGCGACTGAGTAGAGCTGGAGTTACTGTATCTGAACTGTGCAGGGCATCCATGTGAGTCCCTACATCTGCTTGATGTGGAACATTTGTGGCCATTACAGTTGCTGCAGGTGTCGGGTAAGGTACATCCCAAATGTGGCATTGTAACCAAGCATGGTCGTGATGAGTATAGGGGCACAATGACCTCACTTGATTAACATGTGAAACCATATGGGATAAGGTGGGCTATATAGAAGTTCTGTCTAACCACTTTGGCAACGTGATTGTCAAAGGCGAGAGTACAAACAAGATGTGTCCCCAAACCCGTAACAACTACTACCGTATGTAATGGATTACTACCTATGTGGTAATGTGTGGGCATGTTGTTATTCCCAAAGGGGATGACTATGCAACTAATGGCATTTAGCTGTAGTCCATGGCTCAGGCACCAGTCATCCTATCTCTGTGAGACCCCATTTGAGTATGCATGTGCCAGCCGGAGAGTTGATTATGGCATCCAGTTTGCAGTCATCTGCGAACATGGTCAGTCATATTCCTCCTGTGTTAGCCGTACGTCACACAAATATATACTGAACAAGAGAGGTCCCAGGACTGAGCCTTGTGTGATGCCATGTGTAACTGGTGTATAGTCAGACATGGCACCTGCAATACTGAGCATGTGGGTGCTATCCCTGATCCAGGTAGCAATCCATCGTGTGAGATATGTGTCGATATCGACGCCTGTGAGCCTATGCATAATGGCCGAGTGGGGTATTGTGTTGAAGGGTTGTGCAAGGTCCAGGCAGGCTGTGTGGACGACCATCCCTACACCAATGGACCTGGTAACTGTTTAAAGAATACGAACAGGTCCAGCAGGCAAGATCTGCCCACAACATCGCTGAAATGTGTAGGACCCAGTGTCTGTAGGTTCCCGATGCCTATGTGCATGAGTCCCATTACAATACATTCCATAGCTTTGCAGAACAGGCTAGTTAGCCTTATAGGCCAATATTGTCTGTGGTCCGTGGTGGCAGCAACTCTGTGGAACAGGACCACTATCAATGTATGCCATTCCGTGGGTACTTATCCTGCAGTAACTCTGATATTGAACAGTGACGTAATGTGAGGGTTATGTCTGTCATGAAGCCCGTGAAAGATGCAGGCCGGGACACTGTCTGGTCCCATTGATGCTGTGTTGTCCGCTGTGGGGAGGGCAGCACTCACCTGTTTAGTTGTGATGTCAGGGAGGTTACATTCTGTTGGGATGGACAGTAGCTCCTTAGGGGGGATGGGGGGAGACATCTGCACTGAACCTGTTTGCCAGGATGTTGGCAATGTCTGCGGGTTCAGGGTATGTTTAGTCGGTATGCAGTAACTCACAGCATATCAGTGAGTGTCCACCCAGGTACCTGAATTAACTGAAGAAGGGCTTGTGAGTGTCCTACGTGTCTGGTGCAATTGTCCCTGAGAAGCGAGCCTGACATAAATACATGAGTGATTGTAGCTGTCTGGTAGTACAGATCACAGATGCCTTCCCTGTCTGGGATTGTGCTCTATCATGTAGTAGTGTCCTCCTTTTGTTGTATAACTTATTAATGGCCAGGGTCTAACAGACAGGTCCCCTGCCATTGGAGGAGTGAGTCCAGTTGTTATTTGGGATAACACGATCCATGCAGTCCACTAGGTGTCCATAGAATGTGTATGTAAAGGATTCAGCAGTCAGAGCCATACTTACCACTGTCCCAGGGTCTCTGAAGGATACCACGTTGGTTTGGAGAAGTGTGACGTGTGCTTTTGAGAAGTTCACCAAGATTACCCAGGATGGGTGTGTGGACGGGATATGGATGTCCAGTGAGATAAATGTATGTCCTGACCTTATCAATGAGGGGTATATCTCAGGTGTGGAACATAGAGTCCCCATGTTGGTGATGATCATGTCCAATATGTTGTCCCCTCTTGTGGGTGTCGTGACCGGTTGTGCCATAGCATATGAGTGTAGAAATAGTAGCAACTGTTGGGCGAGGGTGTTGGGGCCTGAGTACTATCCCCAGTCAATGTGTGGGTATTTGAAGTCACCCAATATAATGGTGTTTGGGGAGACCTTCATATTGTCCAGTGTTCCCAGGAAAACAGAGTGTGATTCATGAGTTTGGGAGGGTGGTCTGTAGCAGGCAACAAACCTAAAGGCAGATATGCACAATGTTAGGTGCATATGTATGGTCTGTGATGCTTTGTGCAGTACTACCAACCCGGAGGTATGTGTATCTGTGATGTATATGGATACTCCCCCTATTTGTGTTGGCCATTCTGAGTTTTGTGGTCAGAAAGCATGGTATGAAATATAACCTGGTAGTGCTGGTGTGCATTTGGGAGCCTGAACCAGGTGTCTGTTAGTGCACAGATATCACTGTTGTCCATACTGAGGAGATTCCTGAGTGGTCATAATTTGAGGGTAACACATCTGGTGTTGAGCAGCATTACCCTCAGTGTCATGTACTCTGTAATGTCTATGGAGGTGGGTTTGTCTTTTGAGCCCCGCTTAAAAAAGGCAGTATGGTGGTAGCTCCTACCTTAGCCAGTATTTGAAAGTCCAAGGGTGACAGGTACAAGCTGTCCATAGGGAAGCTATGTGGCATGTCGAGCATGTCACCCCAGGCTGACAGACACTGTATCCCCTGTGAATGATACCAATATGTTAGCCAATTGTTAAACGTGATCAGTTTGTTGGTATACTGTGACATCATACTTGCTGAGTGTAAGATGCTAGACAAGGTCAGGGTCATACTGGCCTGGGCTACATGATCAGAGAGTTCCTATATGTATCATGTCATGTGGTCCAGGGAGGGATGTCTGAGGGTATACGCACCAGCATGGACAATGCTGGAGCCAGTCCTGCACTTGCTGTGGAGTGACCTGAGTGCATGTGTTATTTTGTGGATCCTGCCACCCGAGAGACAGCTCAAAGTGACTATTCCCTTGTTTGGCCTGGTGAGTGGGACATCAGTGTGTCTGCCAATAAGTGTCACCTATTACAAGTGTATTAGGTGTGTTGTATAGCCCGAAGGGCAGTAACTGTGTGGCACACTGACATTGTGAACTATGTGATATGTGAGTATGGTAGTGGGGTAGCAGTTGTTTGTGTGTCTGCTTTGAAGGTCTCTGCTGCTTAGGCAGAGTTTATGTAGATCCTCCGAGTATGTTTATGTGTGATAATGTGGTTTGATTGCTGTCACTATAGGTTTATGTGAGACTGATATGTGGTGTGTGTGGTTACCTTCACCACCTGATAGACTATGCCAGTCATGGGTCAAGAGAGCTCAGCCTCCTGTATGTCAATATTGTTGCATCTCTCACATATATCTGAGTTTGTTGGGAGGAGGAGAGGGTTGTCTGTGTACATGAGGCAGATGTGACAATGTGTCAAAACCACAATATTCACTAGCTGGACTGGAGAGTACACACAAAACCAACCCCTGGACATGGCAGGATGTTATGTTGACATACTCCGTAGCCTGATTGCAAAGGAGATCAGTAGGGTGTTAACTGTGTAAAAGAGTATAACAGGGACTAGTGCTCAGGTTTGTTGGTGTTTTGTAAAGAGTAGCTGAGAAGGATTCCAGACTGAATCATGACACCTCCTTAAGCTATGTCATAAATAGCAATGTACACTCATATATGTCCTGAGTCAGGGCCAATTGTACCTGACTGACAATGCCGACATCCTGTCAGACAGGCCCATATAGACATACCCACCTCCCACTGACCATAGTCCCAGTCGTCATACCAGGGGATATCGCATGTAGAATGGCTGAACAGCTCCCTCCAAAGCCAAAACATGGCAGCAATTGGATTACATTGTTTCCCAATATGTGTCATGCATGAACTACAGAACAAACAGACCCTGCACCTGAACAGTCTGTTGAGCGTCACCCTCTCCACAGGATCTGGAACCATTGAATGTGTTACAGCAACATATGGCACTCCTCACAAGTGTAGGTGCACAACACACCATGGGAAGTATAGTCCAGTAAGCCTATGAAGTCTGATCTGAAAGGCCATGGAGTCCATCATGGTTGAAGTCATACACAGAGCTATTGGAAGCTGACACCACAGTTGGTAGGGTTGTGTGTTTATGTTCATGTGCAGATCATGGTTCCCAAACATGCTAGACTGTTTGCAAGGTAGACACCCAGGACATACATCACTGAACAGAGCCACACATGTCCCACATAGACTTTGAATAGCCCTTTATCAACACCCCTGACACATGTCCTATCCACAAAACCAACAATCTGTGCATAAATATGTGTTGACATATGAAGGGATGTCAATGTGTCCACAGATAGATCACACAAGGTGAGGATTATGGGGTCCTGTTCAAGCTGTTGACACCTGCCGACCCACATGGCTCATTCCTGGGATTGCATAAAACAAAGTGTACACACATTACCATGTCCAGTCTGATGATGTCAGAATCCTACAAATATAGCAGAAGAGAAACCAGCCAGTAAAGCATATAGCACGCCATGTTAATGCACATGTCTCTAGTATCATAACTTAGGTAGGGGTTTGAATCCTGCAACCGCTGACAGTGTGTGTGTGTGTGTGTGGGGGGGAGGGTGTATATGTCTGTGATTTCCTTTGAGAGGAGTGCCCTTTTTGGAGACTGGGAAAACAAATTGAAAGAGGTACATTCCTCTTTTGAAAGTCTGATGATGTCACCATCCTACAAATATAGCAGGAGAAGAGAAACTACCCAGTAACGCATATAGCGCGCTGTGTTAATGCGTATGTCTCTAGTATCATAACATAGTTAGGTAGGGGGTTGAATCCTGCAAATGCTGACAGTGTGTGTTTGTGTGTTTGTGTGTGGAGGGGGGTGTATGTGTGTGATTTCCTTTGAGAGGAGTGCCCTTTTTGGAGACTGGGAAAACAAATTGAAAGAGATACATTCCTCTTTTGAAAGTCTGATGATGTCACCATCCTACAAATATAGCAGGAGAAGAAATACCACCCAGTAAAGCATATAGCGCACCGTGTTAATGCGTATGTCTCTAGTATCATAACATAGTTAGGGGGTTGAATCCTGCAAACGCTGACAGGGTGTAGGGGGTGTGTGTATGTGTGTGATTTCCTTTGAGAGGAGTGCCCTTTTTGGAGACTGGGAAAACAAATTGAAAGAGGTACATTCCTCTTTTGAAAGTCTGATGATGTCACCATCCTACAAATATAGCAGGAGAAGAGAAACTACCCAGTAACGCATATAGCGCGCTGTGTTAATGCGTATGTCTCTAGTATCATAACATAGTTAGGTAGGGGGTTGAATCTTGCAAATGCTGACAGTGTGTGTTTGTGTGTGTGTGGGGGGGGGTGTATGTGTGTGATTTCCTTTGAGAGGAGTGCCCTTTTTGGAGACTGGGAAAACAAATTGAAAGAGATACATTCCTCTTTTGAAAGTCTGATGATGTCACCATCCTACAAATATAGCAGGAGAAGAAATACCACCCAGTAAAGCATATAGCGCACCGTGTTAATGCGTATGTCTCTAGTATCATAACATAGTTAGGGGTTTGAATCCTGCAAATGCTGACAGTGTGTAGGGGGTGTGTGTATGTGTGTGATTTCCTTTGAGAGGAGTGCCCTTTTTGGAGACTGGGAAAACAAATTATGAGAGGTACATTCCTCTTTGGAAAGTCTGATGATGTCAGCATCCTACAAATATAGCAGGAGAAGAAAAACCACCCAGCAAAGTATATAGCGCACCTTGTTAATGCGTATGTCTCTAGTATCATAACATAGTTAGGTAGGGGTTTGAATCCTGTAATTGCTGTGTGTGTGTGTTTGTGTGTGACACAGTTGGTCAGTGCAGTGTGGGTTTTGCTTTTACTATGGTATGACATATCATGATTAAAACAGTATGTGCATTGCACACATCAGGTATCTGCGTGGCAAATAAATATGTGTACATGTGACCTCAGTCAGTACATAGGTGTGAAGCCTGCATACTACAAGAATACATTTGTTACCTTTGACAGATTGTGCCACTGCTTCTCAGACCGTAGGTCACATATGTATGTATGTGACAAGCCCGGCCACTGTTGTGATCTGTGCCCAAGGTCATCTGTGCCACACACACCCATGACAGTTACTGTAGAGTACTGCGAGTGAGGATACATGCCTGGGGTATATGTCAGACATGTTCATACACAACAACGACTGGCAATAATGGACAGTCATCATAGGTGTACAACAGCCCTGTGGATATGCATTCAGGCTCCTAATGTCTTATGTGACACACTGAGGGACTCCACAATACCTATGGATATGTGGATACCAAGGGACAGATGACATAGCACATGGCTGTATGTACACATCGTTACCCAACATACATGTTGAGGGCTACCACCTATGTGGTACTGTCGGGATAGTATTATAGTAAATGTGGATGACTATGCCATAGTCGGCTTACTGCTATACAGCATGTATTGGACAACAGGTATATGTCTGTATAATACCCCTGTGTAAGATATGCGTCCCATCCAGGGAATGCATTGTAGGCCAATGCATGCATTTCCAGATGTGGATGGACATATCCCTAGTGTGTTTGCATGTACCTAAGAGGGCTATATGCCAAACAGGTGTGGTCCCAGGTATGGGTGGTGGTCAATACCAGTGGTCACTGTTATAGTATAGTACCGAAAGGACCCAACTGTTACTGAGTTCCCTACAACTGTGTGTCATTTGTCAGGACATCATCTAATGATTGGTTATAATCATGCTGTTGAGGTTGTGTATACTACCAGAATGCAAATCATTGACAGGTATCAACAGTATCACCCACAGCATACTGTCGACCCATGTCATACACACGTGTACCCATGTTAGTACATATCTGTAGTAGAATGCATACTGGCCATCGAAAGATACTATGAGATGTTAACAATGTGTACAACAGGGTATGTCACACGTTCCATGTATCCATTATGCACGTACATGCAGGCAGTGCATACCCACCATGTTCACAGATGTACACCTGCTAATCTGTAATGCACACACCACACATGTACTGTTCACTCACTAACACATGCTGGCAACAGTGTACACTTCAGCAAAGTGGCACATGGGTGGACAATACATACTTAGACCTAACAGTGGTGTAAACAATGCTACATTGACAATTAGAGCTGTGATGCATAATTCCTGCTCAGATATACCTACAAGGATATCATTACACTTTCCTGTTGACAACTTGCTAATATTGCTACACTGCTATAAAATCATCCTGTGCATCAGAACCATGTTAGCCTGTTCCTGCATCAATGTTACAGATGACAGGAGGTGGCACAGGTGTCATCATATGCACAGGGTGTGTTGTTAGTTTGCCAGAGCCCGACATTGACCCATCCAATCGACTTGTGTGTGTGTGTGTGTGTGTGTGTGTGTGTGTGTGTGTGTGTGTGAGTGTGTGTGTGGGACAACAGTACAGCATGGGCCAGTGTTGATGTAATGTGTGTGTGTATGTGTGAGCCCTACTTGTTTGGTTACTGTGTGTGTGTCTGCATGCACACACCTCCACCATGTGGCTGCCATATATGGGAGGTTGTGGGACAGCCACAGACTGTACCTGCTTGGCTGTACAGATCACTGTCTCTGGGCACGGACACGGTACCTGTGCCTGGCAGGGGAGCTACGGGCAGTATCGGGTACCAACCCTGATTGGGTACTATCATCAGAGGCAGAGGTATGATGACTGGACCCATGTCCCTGCTGGGACTGGCCAGAGCCACGTGCACGTGGTCTACTAGGACGGTCAATAGACAGGCCAGCCCCAGCATTGCTGGGGCTGGTACTGCCACTACTGGAGCAGCTGTGATCTGTGTGCCATCCGCGTCGACTGCCAGCTGTTTCTTTTCCTGGCATGCGTCCGCGTCGATGTCTCACCCATCCCGCACAGTCCTGGCTCATGGAAGAGACATTGTGGAGGGCGTCTATTGTCTCCCCGCAATGTCTATCCATGACCTCGGTGAAATTCTGGACGGCACCGGCAAGGTCACGGATGCTGTCATTAATAGTGCTGTAATGGGCCCTCTGCACCCTTAGTCCCTGTCTGGTGTACCTTTCCATACATGCCTGTGCCTGCATTACAGCCCGGAACATACTGGAGGTTGTAATACCTCTGGGGGCACGTCTGCCAGGGGCAATACGACCAGTGGTGCTCCCCCGAGAACCCCTAGACATCCGCCTATGTGGTACCATTCTAGGAATCGGGCTATGGCTGCTGTGAGGGGATGCAAGTGCCATGGGTACCACACTCTCCTGTTCAATGCCAACTGTATGCTGTCCCTCGGCTAAGGCCATTGGTGATGAGGGATGTATGGGCAGTATGAGTGTACGCATAGATGGGGTTGAACGCTGTGTACTGTCGATTGTTGGACCAACGACAGACCCTGTCAAGCCTTCCTGTGCCAAAATACATGTCTCGTCATCTCCACTATTAGTGGCAGTGACTTCAGGTTCCCTGCTCCTTTCAGCCACCCCAAACTCAGCACCTGTGAGAGGAAGACAGGAAACACACTTTACAATATGTACATGATGTTAGCACACATGAACACATGCACACATGAACACAAATACACTCCTCACTACAGCACATACACACACACACACACACACACATACACCAGCAATCCAACACATACTCAATAATGGGTGAAGGTGGTTGCCAGTATCACAAGGCAAACAGTCACCTCACACGTGTCAGCATGCAGAATATGTGTTACTCAGGACCATGCAGTGCAAGTGTAGACGACCCTATTTAATGACATTATACATGGCTTTGATGCATGTGTGTAGTTGTTCAGTGATTGGCAACACCCTGGAACACAATGTGTACATGGACACAACATTGCTGTGCATGTATTATCAGCTCTGCAATGTCCTGTGCACCATCACTCAAGTATACATACCATGGCTGCATGTGTTATCTATGTGGCACATAGATTGCCATGTGTGATTACAGTTTCTCTGTTCATAGCAGATAATAGTGGGGACAGGTGTAGCACATGCATGCTATGTACACACACGGGATGAGTGGTGCATGTAGACATGAAGGAAGCCCAATGCTCAACATGGCAGTTGTACAGTGGTTATGGTTGCAACATTAAACACCACACATACCCAATGTGTGTCATGTGACCTATACACCCAATAGCATTCCGGAACATATATGTGACACTTTGTACAGATGGCTACTGCTGTGCATATTGTGTATACTGGCATATGTAAGCACACACACAACATGCTATGCATATTGTGTATAGGTGCATATGTTTGCACACACACAACATTGAGGTGCAAAGCAATGACTGCTATGTGTAGTACTGTGGTCACTGTAACTGGATGGGGTGAATTACCATGTGCCATCATCATCATGCATCTTGTGGTCACTCATGGCTACTAATGTGTGACAGACCACCGCCTAGCATGCTGTACCTGAACTGCAGTGCCGTGGCTGCATTCACAATTACACAGCCACTTTGTACATGGGTGTGTGAGGTGCCCAATATGGATCATTGCCTAACACGACTGTGTTATGTGTTGAAGAGTGTTGCACAGCCCCATGATAGGCCTCTACCCCTGAGGTACATCATGTGTGTGTGGATGACATGTGGGATACTGAAGTGTGACCTTACAGCGGGTATGTGGTAATGCCATATGTAGCATGTTTTTGTGTACTGTGTATGATAAACGTGTTATGTTGTGTACAGCTGTAGCAACTATGCCTATCCAATGTGCAGTACAATGTTGCCACAACTGTGTGTGATGCTCTGTGTATTGCATGTCATTGAGGCAGCTACTGACATTACTGAGCTGTGCAACGTCTTGCAGCAAACATGCACGGCATGCATTATGCGTAGGTGTTTTACGTGTACATGGCCTACACCTCACCTATGACATGCACATTTCATTACCAACATTGCAGTTATACCACACTCACCAGCATGGATCGTCTGCCCTGCTGTCACAGAGGGACCTAGGAGAATATGAGAGAGTTCATCAGTGGCCACAACTGTGGCATTGCTACAGTGGGTATGCTAAACTACAGTGAAACAACAGTCAACAGTCACAGGTGTGGAGATAATATTCCAAATATCAGTATTGGATAACACTAGGCAGCACAACTGCTAAACACACAGTACACATCTCACGTAGACATAATCTAACAATACAGTTAACTGTAGTCTACAGATAGGGCATGTTACCTGCTCGCTCCATGTGAACATGCTGGGTGGCTCCGGCCTCCATGACAACACATGTCACAGGTTGTTGCTGCTGTTGTCCAGGAGCCAACACACTTAGGAGCAGCTCCTCCACTCTGGTGAGGGGGGTATGAATGGCCACCCCACCACCTGTGGCAAGCTGTTGTCTTTGGATATCAGATGCACGCCACCGGACATGTCTAATTAAATCACTGCAGTGATGGCGTACCTGCCCATATGTCCGGTTATGCATGCCTATGTTATTTACCCAATGAACAAGATCCTGCCACAGTGCAGTCTGCTCCTGCTGGTGCTGGCTGCTTCGGGAAAACAGCATAGTGTACTGCTGCACCAGGCTTTGGACAGTTTCCTCTTCCTCCGCTGCTGTATACGATGGATTGCGTTGGTGGGCCATGTGGCTGAAAAAGATATGAACAATATGTGTGAGCGAGTCCTGTGGCACACTTTAAACCTTTAACCAAAGATATCACTTTACTGATATATATACCATCCATTTCTCTGTCAGGGGTTACACACGTTCACTACCACTTATTGGTTCTCAGGCCACAACTGACTAACAGTGCCTGGCATACTCCATATATCACAGCACTATACAGCAGTACCTGGCACACTTTTTGTGACACAATGCACAACCTCGACACAGGGGTATATATCATGCCAATGCACGAACAGAGATGTCATCCATTGCAATGAATGTAAAGTACAGTTACAGTAGTACCATTCAACCACACTAGTCATTGATGCCATAGCCCTGCCTAACATATGTGTACAGTTGTTACTATAGGTGGCATACTGCTGTCACAGAGTATATATGTTGCTGGATACAACGTATACCCTGTAACAGCCATGGTACAGCCAAAATTACACACACATCAGACAAACATACAACGCACCACTGTATGCCAACACAGATGAGCATTACCTGTGTACCATACAGTACTGTGTGCCACTACTTACAGACCCTTATGCCTGAGATTTGTCCTCTGTGCAGACTACAGGAAACACACATGACAGTTTCCAAGCAATGTGAACACACACCATACTGTGCTGTTTAGGCCTCCAGCTTCAGGTAGTACTACAGTTCCTATGGGAGTTGGATTCACCAGCAGTACCACTCACTAAGCATACATGTATTGCTTTAGCCTACAATGAGATACCACGGTCATCAACAAGGAACTACGTCACATCGTATGCCATACTACTATGTCTGCCTAACAGTACAATACACATCTTTCCCTGGCGTCACAGCTAGGATAGACACTACCATGTCAGATACAACTTCAACTTCACACTAACCTATCACACCTTTACAGACCTTGCACACATTCAGCGTTACACTTATTCAACCTCACATAGCAGGTATTGCATTGAGTACATGTGTGAGTGCATAGTGTCATGGGTAGGTTATATGCTATTGGCCCTAGGGCCTACGGCAGCCTAGCCATATGCTACCCTGGCCTTTGACACACATGTACTTTGATTTCACTTGCCCCTGCCAACCAGAACCACTTAGGGGGTTCCTGGGGTGTATTACCAATCTCCCAAACACTCCTCAGGGGTATTTATGACAACTGCTGATGGGGAGCCTTGTTTGCTATTGCTAGGTGGTCTATTCCAGTGTATGGCATATCTCTGAGATAGGAACCTATCCCTCCAGCATGTGCTGTTTAGTGAGCTGACGAGGTTTAGGGCAGTAGAGCGTGTATCCCAGAGGGATTCTGATATGTTGCCATGGTGGTTGTCATCCAGCTATGGGTGTGACATACCTCTGTATGTCCGGCAGAGGTCACCTCTGTGTGGCCGTTATGCAATACAGTCTAGATGTGGTTTTGTGAGTCAGTCTGCATAGGGCATCTGTTTGCGGCCAGAAGTACCCTCTGTGAGGTATGTGTGTGGCCTTTCCACCTGCTGTAGTTGTCATGTGAGGTACATACCCCACAGGGCATTGTGATGAGTAGAGGGGAACACTGTCCTATATTTCCCTAGATGACACACCTGTTGTCATGACACATACCACACAGACAGATTACAGGTCTAGCGTGGCACTGTCTTTATCAAAGAGGTGGCTACTGTCCACCTGTGTCCCATGTTCCCTTATCACACCTTCGGTGTTGGGTAGATCTCTACCTATGTGGTAGTTAATGGGTACAGTGCTTTGGAAAGGAGGGATGGCACTGCAGTATCTACACTTGTCTACAGTCCATGCCTTGGTCACCACACACCTGTTGCAATAATATGGCCCTATGTCTCTCTCTCTATATATATATGTATATATATATATATATATATATATATATATATATATATATATATATATATATATATATATATATATATATATATATATATATATATATATATATATATATATATATACACATATCTATATACATACATGTACACATCCATTACTGTACACATAGATGTACATATAGGCACATGTACAGTCCACCTTTCATGGTGGGGATATCAGTTATGCAACAGTTGTGGTATGTACAGTTATGTGATTATATTGCACAGTGTTGTGCAGAATGCATGTGGGTGTCCTCCGCCCATGTAGCTTTAGCAGGCCTCACCAGCTGTAACACAGCAGATCTGACAAATCAGTCCCACAGCATTTAGCCAGCACATGACATATATCAGCACTGCATGCTGTTTTCTATGCCACACACTACGACCTACATAGATATATGCACATAACCTCCAACAACAGATATCTGTCCACCCTTCACTAACAGTTGCAGTATGTCCCTTGCTCTATGCACATATGCAGATACAGATAGAAACATACTGCTGCCACACATGGATGATTTGCAGTGTGTAGAGTACTCTTCAGGAACATCTACTACATGCCAACACATACATATGAGTTACACATACCTTACCTTTGTATTTCCCTGCTCCGTCTATTACAGTTTTGTAGTTTTTTTTTTTTTTTTTTTTTGGGTTCGCTGTTTGTTTTGGGTTTTCTCCCTCTGTTTCTGTTTCTGTCTCGGTTTCTCTCTCTGTTGTTTTTGTCTCTGTCTGTGTCTCTCTCTCGCTCTCACTGTCTATCTCCTTGTACCGGCAATGATATTATTGCATGTGTGGACAGCAGGTACAGCCTGCTTTTCTAGGTATCTGCACTTGTGCATGTGACAGCCTCTGCACCAATTGCTGCCCACCATTCAGTAATTGCATGCAGCCTGCTGTGTGCTGATTGCATTATTCACTGTGATTGCAGCCCACTGCTATAAAATGCTAGGTTAGGTAGGCATAGCCCTTTCAGCTTTCCAAGGTGGGGCCCATGCTTGTTTGCTCTGGACACCGTTGTGTCAGTCAGAAGGTTGGTATATGTCTCTTATCTGAAGCTAGGGTTGTAGCCAGTGATATGCATGTTGTACTCAAACCTGTATGTTGCTGCTTCCAGTACACACTTCTCAGTGTAGACATGTACTCACCCCTCCAAATGCTAACATAGGATACATGGGAGTATGTACTTTCTTTCTGAATTAGACAATTAACTGCCATACAAATGTGGTTATTGCAATGTATTCCTGTGGCACATGCAGTGTTTGTGAACTGCTATGCTGTAATTATTACGTTACTCACCTCTGAACAGTTTGTGGTTTGTTTGTGTTGCAATTAGCACAGGCCTACCTACACCCTGGTTTTTGCCTGAATACACAGATGTGTTGTACCTTTGGGTAGGGGTGCAGAACTGCAAAGAGCATTTTTTATTATCGTGAGGTTTATCTTGCTGAACATACAGGATTGCTGTGTACCTGTTAGTCTATCAAGGCAAGTAGTCTGTCTGCGTAGCTCCCACCTGTGGACATATCCAGATGATAGCTAGAGGTTAGCTTATTATACTTTGTCTGTGCACCACACCAGTCTTTTCAACACTGGCACATTGGCATTGTCACAGTTGGTTGTTAGCAGTACATGGCTACATCCTGTGATATTTCTGTGTTGTACTCCTACATAAGGGCATACTTGTGGAACTCCTTCCAAAGTTATTTGCAGTGTGTAACAGCAGTAATGTTGATATGCCTGTGTGTTTCTGCCTCTGCCAGGCCTCAGATACTCTCAGGTATGTATTTGAACGTCCTCAGTGAAAGGTACATGTATGTTAGATACACCTGCAATATATTACAGACATATTGCAGTTGAGACTTTCTTGGGAATCAGAGCATATGTATACCTACACCTTTTCTGATGTGCAAGCAGTGTCTACTCTCACCTATTGAGATTATTCATTACGTGTGATTCCACACTTGTCTGCCTAAAGTTAGTACTTTCCAGAGTGATTCATTGGGGCACAGCTAACATTTGTTTACAAATCAGGGACATCCCTGTAAAGTAGTCACAGTTGGGGTGTCTGCCCTCTGCCCTAGTCAACTTTGCCAGTATATATTCTGGTCTGATACTGTGTGGTGTTTGTAAGGTGCTACTGTAACATTATTCCCTGCTTGGATGGCTGGTTCTCTTTTCACAGTCATGTCATGCAATTCCACAACAACTGCTGGCAAAGACCCACAGAACAGGATTTCTGTTATACCATTTCTAATTTCCATTTCCAATCCCTCATTGTAATGCATGATATATTTATGTCAGCACCAAGTTATTTATGTATCTGCTGTGGCTTAGTGGTAATTCATGCAGTCTATTGTGTCAATGGTCTGGGGTTCGAGACTGGCAGAGGTGTTTACTTTTGCTGCTGAGCAGAACAAGGGCCCTTCCATAGAGTGACTAAGGCACTTTTAAGCAGTTGTAAGTGGGTTTGCGTGATGCATAGTGATGCTTAGCTAAACGCACACATGCGCACACTTGCTTAAACCCGCTTACTACCGCTTAAAAGTGCTTACTCCTGCTAACCCCTGCGCTAATTTCTTTTAAAGAAAAGAAAATGGGGAGATAGGAAAGTGGTGAAAAATGGGGCACAAAGAGGAACAGACAGTTGGTAAACAAGCTTGGGATGTGCAGGACTGGTGTAGGGAAGTTCCATAGCTGCCCATTTCTGTACCAGCAACAGCTGTGCATATGCAATAAATTTGGAGTGAAATTTGAAACCTTCCACCCCTGGGAGCGGGGTGAGGGCAACAAAGTATGTTGTATTGCCAGTTGTAATTATCAGTTTACATGTCCAGTGGACATGTGTGCAAAATGGGCAGCTATGTTTGCCCTTTTTTTTTTTTTTTTTTTCAGGTGAGAGTGGAAAGTGAGGTAGAGGAAGTAGGTATGTTCAGGGAGGTAGGTTGGGGAGGTAAACAGACAAGACGCATACAGGGGCGGTGTATGACACATGGGGTGGGTGAACACAACTGACAGGGATGGATGTTTTGAAATCACAAGCCCATGAGCCCACAGATGGTAACAGTGGAACTGAGATCCCCACCCATGGGCAGTCACCACTGCACCTTCACAGCCCTGAGGGTGGCTGTGCTGGGGGCTGCGTAGGAAGGGCAGACTCACCCATGAGACGCGCCACTCTCGCCTCGAGCTGGAGTAGGGGATCAGCGACTGAACGCTGGATCTCCCT
This sequence comes from Protopterus annectens, assembly GCF_019279795.1. Taxonomy (NCBI): domain Eukaryota; kingdom Metazoa; phylum Chordata; order Ceratodontiformes; family Protopteridae; genus Protopterus; species Protopterus annectens. The sequence continues at coordinate 1,091,813,334 of NC_056732.1, forward strand.
ACGCACCACAGCCCGGACCTTTCGAAGGGCGACAGATGGCCCGTCTCCGCCCACGCTTGCACGTGGGGACGATCCCCATCCCCTGCAGCGCTTCCACCTGAAGATGGCACAGGACCAATGGAGGAGGGGAACCCGGGCTGGGCACCAGACCTGCTGGTGCCAGGTGCACTCACCAGCTGAGGAGGGACAGGTGGGTCCGCTGGGACCGGCCTTCCCATATGTTCTGTGATTAGGTGTGTTTAATTACAAAATAAACAACAGCATTCCAGATTAGTTGTAACATGCAGTAATATTCCCATTAACCCAACACACCACGGTTCCAACAGATGAACAGCAAGCATAACACATGCATATATTGAATGACAGTGGATATTCCAACAGCATGTAGGGATGTTTGGTAGCAACAGGCCACCATGATTGTGGGGTTTGAACAGGGCACATGCATCAACGTGAATGCAAATATTTATAGAATAATAGGACATATGTCCCAACAAATAATTAATATTATACATACCCATTGAGGTGTGGAATTGCATGGTTTATGCACATACAGTAGGGTGTAGAAAAAACCTTGATTAACATCTTATAATTTCTTTTACTCTACACTACATTCCTAGTGACTGCAGGTGTATATCCCCTACATGTATAATTACACTTGCCACCATGCATTAGGTTGTGTAATGGGTTTGGCTAGTTCAATATATGCCTGACCTATATCTGACATACTAACTGTCCAAGATGCAGATGTTACTGCTACATATTCCTTGATTACATTTATATTTCTTTATCTACATATCTGGATGTTTTCACATGACATTTTCACTTCTATTTGTACAGAACCCTGCATTTCTTGACACACACTCACATTCCTGGGGAACATATTAACATGCTACTCGTGTGCCAGATTTACTTATGCATGCCAGCCAGTAACTGACTGTTGAGGACTGTATATATGCTTCACAGCTACTAGCATTTCCATCACCCACTTTATATGGGACTACACAACTCTGGGTTGCCAGCACTTTTTAAAACAGTACTATTCGTATAATGCAAGGGTACAACAACATTTCACACTAAGTCGCACAGACACACTCCGTGTTTTAGACCTTTATTAATGACATTACACACTTTTCCACAGGCTCACTCCTTTGTTTGTTATACCGGTGCATATGGAAGACATATTCAAGACATATTATACCTTTATTAATAGGTTAGAACACTCTTTTTCAGGCTCACTCACTTATTTTATATGACAGTACCTGCAGAGATATTATTCCGGACATATGTTACCTTTCTTAATGGGTTACTACACTCTTTTTCTGGCTCTCTGACTTTTTTATCTGATAGTACATGCAGAGGAGTTATTCAGGCCATTTATGGCTGTATTATTGGACTACAACACTTTATTTCATGCTCTCTCCCCTATTTTTTATAACAATACATGCAGATTAATCACTAACCTGCCTGGTGGCGCAGCCTTAGCAGCCTATCTGCATAGGCTTGCTGATTCACAGCACGGTCAACTGCAGCTGTAAAGTAAATTAAGGGATATTGAGACATACCTATCCATTATACAGAATCAATTATCAATTCCTACATACTGCATTCCATGGCTACCTACTCAGTTGTGGGGGATCCTGCATCCCACGGGCCTCCTGTATCCATTGGTTAAGGCGGTCCTGCTTCCATCTCTTCAGGTCTGCATGGTGGTGACGGACCTGCTCACCAGTCTGAGGAACGTCTGTGACACAGGTGAGGTCATGAGCTAACCGGTTCTAAGCCTCTGCCTTGTACTCTGTCCCTTGGAACTGGCCCTGTAGGAGTCTTGACTCATGACGGTGGACAAGGAGCCAAACCATGTATTTCGACTCCTCGATGCCCCAGTGTTGCGCTCGGAAGCATGTACCCTCTCCTGCACCAGCCATTCTAACTGCAGATGTGAGCTACAATCAGTTATGGTGAGTATTCCCACCTGTGGTGCTTAAATATGCCGCATTTCCCGCACTTTTTTGTGATTGGCCGTTTTTGAAAATTCTCGGCTGACTGCAGACTTGCTTCATAATGGTAAATCTACCATTACTATGTATATGTATGTTAACAGTGGCTGTTTCTCCTAAGTTGTCATGGCTTAGTGGTTCTGTGCTTTGATTAGGATGCACAGAGTCCTGGGTTCGAACCTTGTCATTTATTTTATTTTCATACTGTCCAGACAGGCTAGGGGGTGTGGCTGCGTTCAAGCAACTTTGCTCTACGTTGCTCTATGGTGCGGTGCACTGGTTGGCGCGGCGCGCACGTCCGCGCAAACAGATTGCGCTGGTTAAAGCGCTATTTCGCTATGGGCACCTCTATTGCGCTGGGTACAGCACTCTTAAACTTTGGGCAACTCTATTTCACTGGGTAAAGCACTATTAAACTATGGGCAACTCTGTTGCGCTGGGTAAAGCGCTGCTTAACTGCAAGCAATTATGTATCAGGATTCTTTAAAAATTTAATATTTTGTTCACTGATACATTGGCCATTTCACTGCTTTTTACTGATATTTTAATCATATGTGTCAGGTATTATTCCATGTACTGATTTAAAACATAAATAAGAAGGGGAGTGATGGGGCTCGAACGGTGAATGCCTCTTCTTTGTGTGAACGTTCTACCATTATGCTATTGCTATTTGGTGTGATTTGCATAAACATTCTTTCTTATGCTCTTCCATGTCGGAATTGCTAACTACAGCTAAGCAATGGGCATACCCGCGCGCACACGCACAAATACGGGCAGCTATTTCGGGAATTTAAAAAAAATAAAATTAATTCTTTACTTTTCATAACTGTGATGGGGGTTTACAATGTCAGGGAGTGTGGTGTTTGGTGCTAGGACATTTGAGCAGACTTGCTCTTGTGTGCTTTCATTTTCCTTTTACAAACCTTGTAGGGGCATGGCCATTTAGACTGCTCGGCAGTCAGACACGACCCCTACTTTCCTACCCGGTCCGTGTAAGACTTACGGTTGAGTCAGCATGCCCTCATGAATATTCATGGCATGCTGATGTCATACCGTTCAACTGCAACCTCTGAGTAAGACTTATTAAATCTTACACTGAGGATTCGTAAATCCGGGGGAATGTCTTTATGTTAGTGTATTTCACAAATTCAAATCAGTAAAGTAGCTATCTAGAATGTACTAGTGACAAATGTATTATTGGCAAATAACCTTACATGTAACTCTGTTTTATTTAGTTGTGCGATTGGAACAGTAACTAATGGATACCTAGACTAGCAATATATTTTAAACTTAGTTATACAGCTAAACGAAAAATCAGTTATGAAGAAAATAAAAGAGGAAATACTTCCATGGAATACTAACTTCACTTGGCTGTCAGGTTCAAATTAAACTAGATGTTTTCACTGTTAAACAGTACATTAGTTACAGCTGGAAAGGGGCACTTCACTGTCCTTGCCTCCCTGCAGTTTTGGGTTCCAGTTTTTCCATAAAAGATTTTAAAGTAATATACCTTTAGTGTGTGATCAATGTTTTGCTGTAATTGTTGAGTGTACTTCATCCTCATCTTATCCCATAGCATTTATATTTTTATGATTCTGAAATTATGTAGGGAACATGGTTATTGATGTGAAATGGGATCATTGGTGAGGTATGTCTAAATGGTAGCAGAAGTGATACAAGTCTTATCTGCTTTAATTAGCATGATGCAACCCTGGTCATCTGTAATGCTCAGTCCTAGCGTTGTATTCATGCATGTGCTCATTATGAATCGGTCACATTGTTATTGTGCATAATGAATATGCCAATATCCCCTTGGTCTGAGCTTTCGTAAAATATGCAGTTGTTCGTTTCCATAATGACGAATAAGAATCTATTATATTGTGTTGCATAGGGAACACTTACCATCATGCTGATAAGCACTGGGCTTGCATTTGTAAAGTATGTAAGAGGAGCACAGCTGATGCATTAACCTCCCAGATCTGTCAGGACTGTCTTTGTTTATTCCAAGGAAGTATGTTTTTATTGATTCAAAACATAATTATTTGCAATGCTATTTGGTAGGAGAGTGAAATGTTCAGTTTTCACTTGGGTCACCATGCTAGGCATGGTTATTATAACTATTTACCTATATAATGGCACTAGCATGAATTTATGTGTCAGATTGGCCTAGGCCTTGCATGGAGACCCAACACACTCCAGTACTAATTAAACGAATGACATGAATATTAACTTTGACAAAATAATTTAAATTAAATAAGCAACTCATGCTGGTAAACATTGATACCCTTAAGGCCTACTGTACTAAAAAGGGGTATTCACTATTAATACATTTCTTACTGTACCATTCCTTTCATGCCTTAAGTCTAAAATCCTATACACAAGGATGGCACCATAAAATATTAAGATGGTGAATTAAATAACTATCTGAATGAAAATAAATTATCACGATATGTAGACATATGACTTGAAATAGTTGTAACTCCCCAAAGAATGGGCTGTGGGAAACATTAATAAATGGATGATGGCATCTACTGCTGGCCCTTTATTGCCTTTATTAAAATAGTTACACTGCTTTTGTCCCGGAATATATTCTCTTCATATAATATCATTGGTTATTTGGCTGGTAACCACATGATGGTGCCTGCTTGTGAGATGCACCAATTATTGGTATAGATACTCAATGGCTACTGTGAAACATGACCATTTTGTCTGGTGTTTTGTTAGTTCAGCATAGATTATTGATACTAATCATGGGTTGAGTTAGGATTCTAAAACATCCTTACTACACTAGATGTGACACACATTATTCTTGGATGAAATGGATAACGAAATGAAGCAATCACTATCTCACCCAGAACTAATCATTATTCAATTAATAGTATATAAATATAGACCATGAAATTGGGTAAGAGTAATTTGAATTAATAGGATAATTGGCTAGTCTTGAAATGGCTCACAAAGGTAGTTAGCCTATGTGATGATAAGAGGTGCTGCCAGCCATGCCAGAAGAAATAGGGCAGTGGATGTGTAACATATGCCAGCACATCTAGCTGGAATTTTGTAAATAATTATATGTCATTTGTATATCAAACTAATTATATGTCATTTGTATATCAAACTGATTTGTACAGATGCTTATGCTGAAAATGTATCAACAGTGCACCCTGCTGGAAGGAAAAGAAATGCACATGCATTATTATAATTGTTTAAATGTATACATTGTAACAGCATATTCTGGACGGGAAGAGGTTAATCCACCTGACTTTGAAAAAATATTCTTGAAATTAAATTACTTTATGGGTTAAGCCATTGTTATACCACAGTTTTGAATGGAGCCAGAGACTCAATGTCTGTGCTAGAGAGTAAGCTGTAGCTCCTGTAGGAAGACTGGAATGGTTTTAGGTTTTATGACTTTCAGCAGCTGCACCACATCTGAGCAATGCTCTATGTCAAAGGAAAAAGCTTCAAAGACCAATTCACGTAAGGTTCAAGTATGGCACCCTTTATTAACTTGCAGCAAGGAGACAAAGCATGCAGGCAGAATGATTTGTCTGCCCATTAATAATTAGTATGGTATTTTATACAGTTCTTTCCATGTTACACAGAAATGTTACTTCTATTGCTGACGTAGTTAGACACAGCTTTCTGTATTGTTCTACAGAAAATGTTACTAGACTAATTGCTGACTAGTTGAGAATAACTGCTGATTTGCAAAACATTTGAGGAAAAACAACCTGGCCTTGGGGCTTATTTTAGCCCACCACAAACTTTCTATTCTTCAATTGTGCAGTTATAATATATGTGTTACATTTTGCCTAGATTCAAGGTACATTTCTAGCTTAGGTACAAATAATGCTGACTATGGTTTATACTTTCAAGCATCCATTGTGCTCCTTATCAAAGATTCTAACAGCTTTGTATTTTCTCATGGCATAAGCAGAAAGTCAATAACTCTTTAAGTCTCATGACACTAGTAGAAATGAAACACTTCTTGTTATTTGCTGACATTAGCAGAAAATAGAATGCTTCTTGTTAAGTTTCTAATAGCTGTTCAGATTCATGCAGTGTGAACAGAATAAGTGTATTAACCCTTTTAAACCTCGAATGCTTAATGCATATTACTAATACATATTTTTCTAACATTTCCCCCCTTTTAATACTTTTATTCTACTTTCAAAATAAGCATAAACAGATGTTCATCGTGTTACCCTGCTGCAGTCATCATACTTGGGTTATCCTGTCATCAGGCGGTCCCACAGTCGGCCGGAATTCCAAAGTCTTGGTCCGGCGTCGGATGCTGTCGCTTCTTCCCTGACGTCAGTGCGCCAGGGGTATACATAATGCATCCGACGCCATTTTCTTCAGTCTTTCTTGCCGCGTGGTGCCCGAAGCAGAAGCATTTCGCAAGTGCCGGTTGGCCGACTCCTGAGATTTTCGAAGTCGAATTTCAGATCTGAAATCTTCAATAAAGCTAAGTACCCCATTGGGGAAACTTTTCTTGCCTCAGACCGATGTCAGAAAAAGTTAACAGTTGTATTTCTTGTGGGAAGCAAATACCTCATAAGGATTTTCATTCTTACTGCATACTTTGCCTAGGCCTAGGCCACGACGTCACTGGTTGTCGTTTTTGTGCTAGGTTTAATAAGCGTACTATAAAAAGACGCTTTGATTTCGCATGACACTACGGTAGAAAATTTAATTACACTATGCCATCGGAGCAACCGACTACCGGCGTGCACAAAAATGCAAGGATAAAGACAGGCAGCCTAGACCCAAGCCAGACTCCGAGGCCACGGCTGGTCCGGTCTCCGGTTCACCAGTCTTCAGTGAGGCTCCGACGCAGCCCCTGACTACCACAGATCTGGAACCGAGACCGCTTCGGAACTTTTGGCGGAAAGTGCTAGGCCCACGCAGCCATTTTGTTTAGCCCCTTCTGATGACACTGCTGAAAAAGATGTCGGTGCTGCAGAAACACCTTCCGTTTCTGAAGGCATCTTCAGACCGACGACGCTCACCATAAAAACGTATCCTAAGACTAAGACTCCTGTTAAACCTAAAAAGACTGCACTTCAGTCTCCAGTTCAAGGCCCCATGCCTAAGAAACAGATGCTCAAAATGGCTGAAGATTTGATCTCTTTAATCAGGGGTTCCCAACCCCCACCCTACAAAAGGCTTAGACAAGAGGAAGAATATGCCTCCTCTGAACAAGTGTCTATTTCCTCAGGCTCCTCTGAGGACCAAGATTACTCCTTCTCCCCTTATGAAGATTCTGATGCTGAGGATTCTATTCCCTCAGCTTCTCCTCCTGAAGACTACTCCTTTGGGGAAACTTTACACACTATGAGGGAATATTTTCACTGGGAAGGTCAGGACTACTTCGACTCAAAGAAAAGACTCAGAGAGTTTCTTTTACTCCTCCAGCACAGACCACTTGCCATCCCCCCAGTTTTAAACATTGTGGATGATGTTTACTTAGAATCCAGTTTGAACCCAGATTCTCTGCCTCCTGCTCCGGCCAAACCTGACATACTGTAGAGTGCCTGGTTCCCACAAATTTCTTTATAAAAGCCCTGTTGCTGAACCAGAGACTATCTCCCAGGGTCCCAAAGGGGCTAAGGCTTCTATGGCAAAAAATCCTGTACCCTCTGAAAGGGACTCCAGAGCACTAGACAGGTGGGGGAAAAAGGTTTACACTTCAGCCACTCTAGTTATGAGGGCACTAAATTGCCTATTCCACATGCTAAAATATCAGAAATTTCTAATGTCTCAGTTAAAACAAAAAATAAGCACACTCCCTCAACAGTCTGAATTGAAAGAAATGCAGGATCTGTTGCATGCAACTGAACAGGTGGGCAAACATACTTTACAATGTGGGTTTGATTCTATGGAGGCTTCCTGCAGAGCAGCTGTCACTGGGTCTGTTATACGTAGGCATGCTTGGTTAAAGGAACAAACTCTGCCTGATCATGTTAAAGCAAAGCTTCTAGATGCTCCCTTACAGCAGGATGTTCTTTTTGGAGTTAAAGCAGAAGAAGTCTTAAAGAAAATGGAGGATAAAGCAAAATCTATGCAGACAGTCAAAGATTTCCTACAGGTACAGCCCCCTCGCTTCAGCAGAAATTGGCCAACAAAAAATTGGTCCTTTCCAGCTACTGACAGACCACAGATGTCCAAGAGGCAGAGGACAACCACAAGCCCAGTACAAACCTCGCCAATGGGGCACTGCAACACAGAAGGGAGGAGAAGACAGGTCCCAAACTACCAGGAGGCAAACTCAATGACTTGCACCTCACCTGGCCAAGCAACACTCTTTTGGCAGCCCCCTTGGGAGGAAAACTCGCACTTTTTCCAGACAACTGGCACATTGTCACAAAGGACAAATGGGTCCTAGATGTAATTTCACAAGGATACAGATTCCATTTTCACAAGTTGCCAATGAAAAGAGGAATGCCAAACCTGCCACAAAATCAATGGGCAGAGGCACAAAAACAAATTGCAGCTCTCATGGACATGAGAGCCATTCATCTGGTACCTACTCGAGAGCAAGGCCAAGGATTTTACTCAAGACTAATTCTAGTTCCCAGAAAGGACAATGCCTGGAGACCAATTCTGGACCTTTCAACTTTAAACACCTTCTTACAAGTACCCAAATTCAAGATGCTAACATTACAGCAGCTTCTTCCCATGTTGGGCAAGAAAGCATGGCTAGTAATGTTGGACCTCAAGGAGGCATACCTGCATGTCCCTATCAGACAAAGTTGCAGAAGATACCTCCGTTTCATTGCAGGTTCAACACATTACCAATTCTCTGCACTGCCCTTTGGCTTATCTACTGCGCCCAGGGTCTTCGCAAAATGCCTGGCACCAGTAATTGCATACTGCAGACAAAGAGGAATTCAAATATACCCATACCTGGACGACTGCCTCATCCAAGCAGAAAGCAAGGACATCCTCTTACAACATCTGGCTTTTGTAAAACATCTTCTAAGTTGCCTGGGGTAAACAAAAAGAAATCAAAACTAGTACCCTCACAAAATATGACATTCCTGGGTGCCAGCTTGAATACAACGGCCCAGAAGGCTTATCTGATGCCAGACAAACAACTACAACTGACTCAGTATTTCAAAACAATGGCAACAAAGACCCAACTACCTGCAAGAAAAATTCTGCAGGCCTTGGGCTTCATGGCATCTTGCATACTACTAATACCATTTGCAAAGCTGCATATGAGGAAATTACAGTGGTACCTAAAAAGCGTATAGTCTCAACACAGCCACAGCTTGGACACAATGATATCTCTCATTCCCTGCTTACAACAGGAGTTTCTATGGTAGTCACAGGCATGTCACCTCAACAAGGGTCAGCCTTTCACCTTGCCCCTAGCCAGGCAAACTATGACAACAGATGCATCGGACTACGCCTGGGGGGCACACATGGCAGGACAGTGCATTCAAGGCGTATGGACTGCAGATCAAAGGAATCTGCACATCAATCAAAAAGAGATGCTAGCTGTACAGAATGCTCTGACAGCCTTCAAGAATCTATTACATACAGGACAACTTACACTAAGGACAGACAACACCACAGTAATGTGTTGCATAAACAAACAGGGGGGTACACACTCCTACCCTCTATGCAGGCAAGCAATGACCTTGTGGAACACAGCTCTGGCTTACCAAGTTAAGTTACAAGCTCAATTACTGCCAGGAAAAAAGAACACATTGGCAGACGACCTCAGCAGAAACATCATGGATCCCCACGAGTGGAAACTGGATCCACAAGTATTTGCAATGATAACTCAAAAATGGGGCCTTCCAGACATAGACCTGTTTGCCAGTCCTCAAAACTATCAACTAACAAAATTTTGTACAAGGACACTTCACCATTAAGCTTGGAAAGTGGACGCACTCTCATTCATTTGGAAAAACCTGACAGTATATGCCTTCCCTCCATTGCCTCTCCTCACAAAGGTGCTTCTGAAAGTCAGAAAGGAGAGACCACAACTGATACTCATAGCCCCAGACTGTCCATGCCAGCACTGTTACCCACTATTGAGGAATATGGCCCAGGGCCCACCTTGGATTTTACCACAAATTGCCCATTTGCTCACACAGCAAAACAATCAGATTCTTCACAGCCAGCTCAAAACCTTAAATCTAGCTGCATGGCAAATCACCTAAGCATCCAGCCAGCTCCTCTTTCCCAAGCAGTTATGGATGTTATTCTGGAAGCTAGGAGGCCCAGCACCAGGAAGGCCTATTCCGACAAATGGAAAAGGTTTTGTGCCTGGAACCAAGCTAAAGGCCAAAACACACTTCAGCCTCACATGCCTCAGATTCTACAGTATTTAACTGAGATGTTACACAAAGGACTTTCTTTTTCTTCCATTAAAATCCATGCATCAGCTATTTCAGCCCACTACAACACGGATCCACCCTTATTTTCACATCCACTTCTAAGGCAGTTCCTCAGAGGGGCGAAAAACTTTAGGCCCCCAGGAGAGCACCTACACCAACATGGGACCTCAATTTTGTTCTGGAAAAACTTACGCTACCTCCCTTTGAACCAGCTTTCTCTGCAGATCTACAGTTCCTATCATGGAAGACTGCCCTGCTGCTAGCAATAACTTCAGCAAGAAGAGTCTCAGAGCTGCAGGCACTAATGGCAGTGGAACATTTCCTCATTTTCCATCAAGACAGAGTTTCTCTATGAACTAATCCTTCCTTCATGCCTAAGGTGGTTTCCAGTGTGGCTTTAAATCAAACCATCCACTTACCCACCTTCTTCCCAAATCCACAGAACAAAGGAGAAAGACTCCTGCATTCCTTGGACATTCACAGGCAACTTCGTTACTACTTGGATAAAACTAAGGCTTTCAGAAAATCTGACCAGCTCTTTGTATCCTGTGCTACAGCTTCACAATGGAAGGCTATATCAAAACAAACCATTTCCAAATGTATAGGACATTGCATTTGTTTTTGCTATACCCATCATGGAAAACCAGTTCCTGCTACCATTAGGCCCCACTCTACCAGGGCAACAGCTACATCTACAGCCTTCCTCAGGGGGGTTCCAACCAAGGAGATTATGGAAGTTGCAACTTGGAGTTCAGTGCACACCTTTACCAAACACTATCACTTACCACTCTACTCTACTCTAAGACTAGGGCTGGCTTCGCCACTGAAGTTCTGCAGGGCCTTCTAGCCTCCTCTAACCCTCTATGACTCCTCCACCCATCCTTAGCTTTGGGATTCTACCCAAGTGTGATGACTGCAGCAGGGTAACATGATGAACATAGTACAGTTTTGTACCTACCATAAATGTAGATGTTCGAGTGTACACCCTGCTGCAGTCCAGGTTACCCTCCCTCCATCCCCTCTGATCTAACTGGCTAAATCTCTACAATACCTTCCTGATGTATTTGCTTATAGCTGGAGGGATTTTGTGTTTGTGCAAAAATTACTTAATTTGGTACTAATTACTGACCACCTTTTTGGGGGCACCTGACATCTGGGGCAAGAAAAACTGAAGAAAACGGCGTTGGATGCATTATATATACCCCTGGCACACTGACGTCAGGGAAGAAGCAACAGCATCCGACGCTGGACCAAGACTTTGGAATTCCGGCTGACTGCGGGACCGCCTGACAACAGGATAACCCAAGTGTGATGACTACACTCGAACATCTACATTTATGGTAGGTACAAAACTGTACTTTTTTTCTTCTTCCCCTAACCTCTTCCTACTCAAGATTTGCAGTTAAGAGAGTCATTCAGTTTAAACTTATGAAAGCATTTTCAAATTTTCAACAATTCTTCAAGTTCAGCACCTTGGTATAAGGTTTCTGAAACTGACATGTCTATAAAGTCTTTAATCAGTCTTTTCATGCAGGGGATACAGCAGCACACACATACCACCAACAGGATCATTCCTACACAGATGGCAATCAGGATGTTCATTAGGATACTGCCCCACCCCCCAAACAATCTCTGGAAAAAGTCTGTCAATGTATTTGGTCCTGGCTTGGTCATAGCCGACACCTGCTGAATTACCGTAAGGTGATTGTCCATCTCCTGTTTGTGGTCAGGAATATATGAACAGCACTCCTCCTGGATTAAAGCACAAGTACCTCCTCTCGCCGCAAGGGTGAAGTCAAGAGCCATGCGGTTTTGAAGCACTACAGTTCTCATGGCAGTCAGTTCATCAGTCACCAATTCTAGAGCGGAAAAGGTTGCATTGCTCATTATTTCGAGAAGTTTAGACAATTTTCTCAGTTCCCAGATTGATTTTGTTGCTCCATATGCTGGCAATACACCTGCCCACGAGATGATGGTATCACCCAAGTCCATATGTGACAGTCCATTTTTCCCTAGGTTCACAGCATGATGGTTTTTCCAGCCCACATTGATTTGCCCCACTGGGTTGACAGGTTTCTTGATTTCTCGTCGAACATTCCGAATTTTCCCCTGAGGTAAAACTGCTGTGTGTCGTATGGCGGAACCAGGTACCACAAATAACAACTGCCGGACCAATTCTCAGGTAACCACTTATATGCTTTCCTACCACATACAAAGTAGCAATCTTCTACTTTGGTAGTAACTTTACTATGTCCTGGCTCTGGATGAAACATTTTTTTGTCAACTATAATCAGTTGTTTATAGAGGTCAGCATTATGTTTTACTTCATCAGTTGTCCTATGCATCAGTTCAAAAAATGAATCATAGCTTGTGTTGCAATAGGAACCTGTGTTGTCAGTTTTATTGTAGCATCTATAAGGAACAGTCACATTGCAATTGCTCCAGCCCGCCTGAACTGTATCATTTTTGTAAAAACACACAGTCCCCTTGTGTCGAACAGACAAGGGCAATGCTACTTTATCTTGTGATGTGACATCTGATGTATCATAGACTAAGTTTTCCCAGGTCTTGTTGGCTCCTAGGGGGACTGAAGTTAACAATAACCCCCGTATGCTGTTGGCAAAGCTGTGCAAATCCAGCAATTCGAAACATTGAAGATCTCAGCATACACATATTTGATTGCCTGGTAAGTGTTGAAGTTTGGATGCCACTCTACGTGCAACTCTCCACGCTTATTCAGTTCAGTTTTTGTGGCTGGGAAAAGGAATGGCCACAACAAAAAGATTATTGTCACTAGTACACTCAACAGGATGATTATGCAATACTTCTGAGGAAACTGTTGTTCTGCATTCCTGTTTTCTCTGACTCTTCCGAATAGGTACATCTGGATCTTACTGGATCCTGTCATCTTTATTTCAGACATGTGTTCTTACTCTCTGCCCTAATAGGACCTTCAGCACCGATGGTTTCTTCACTGGGGTTGAGACGGATCAGTCCTACTGATCTGACCCCCCTTTGCAGCCAGACTTTGTGCTGAGGGCCCCGATGGAGAGGTAAGATTTTTGTCCAGTTCAAAGTTTTTAACTAGTTTGCAGTGCGTCAGGTGGATCCATGAAGCTCGCTCTGCTATCTTGACTGCAGTGGGTGTCGAAAGAAGCACCTGGTATGGACCTTCCCACCCTGGTGGTGACCAATTCTTCTTCTTTACATTCTTCACCCACACCCACTCCCCGGGGATCACTGCCACTTCCGATGTTTCGGTTTGTTCTTTATCTGAAACAGAATTTGACTGCAACAGATGTTTAGAATTCATGACTTTCTTCATATATTCAGCTAGTGTAAAATCAGCTTCCTGGTCTGAGGACATGAGAAGTTTCCATTGGGGTGTATAATAAGCCCTTCCAAATAGTTTTTCAAAATGAGTCAATCCTTTTGCAGTTGGAACAGTTCTCATGCTCAACAGCACCAGGGGAAAACAATACAGCCAATTCTTTCCTGTCTCAGCTATTAACTTTCTCAATTTGTTTTTGAATATACCATTATGTCTCTCGACTAGCCCTGCAGATTGCGGATGGTATGCACAATGATTTTTTAAAGAAATACCAAAATGCTTACTTAACTGTTGTATGGTGTGGTTTACAAAGTGTGTACCATTGTCACTGTAGATCCTTTCCGGAATGCCGAATCTAGTGATGATTTCTTTGACAAGTACTTTTGCTACCTTGGCTGCATCTGGATTTTTGGTTGGAAAGGCTTCCACCCATCTGGAAAACATATCTACAATGACAAGACAATACTTCTTATTTTCACATTTGTTCAATTCTATGAAGTCCATACAGATAGTGTGAAATGGATATGATGGTGTAGGGAAACTCCCTTGCTTGGGCTTTAACGTCCCTTGTGCATGATGTTTGTTGCAAATTTGACACGTCAAACAGAATTTTTTAGAGTAGTTTGTAAATCCGTATGTTGTGAACACCTGGTTCACCAGCTGTACCATCCCCCCTGTTGAGACATGGCACTGCCCATGGCTCAACAAAGCTGCATATCTAAACAAATTAAATGGTAGTATCGGTTTCCCTTCTTTAGAGATGTACAGCCCTTTTTCGAGAATTGCTCCGTGTTTTACCCATCTTTGTTTTTCAGCTTGCGTAGTGAGTGTCTGCATTGTTTTTAACATTTCTAAGTCTAAAATCTCAGAGGGTTGTAGTTCCTCATTTAAAAGAAATACTTCAGAAGCTGCTTGTTTTGCAGCTGTATCAGCTCTTGCATTACCTTTTGAAATCTTATCTTGTTGCTTGGTGTGAGCTGTGCATTTACAAATGGCTACTTTCTGAGGTAATTGAATAGATTCTAAAAGATCTAAAATAAACTGTGCATGATTTATAGGTTTGCCAGGAAGTTGTTATCAATCCTCGGTTTTTCCACTGTTGCGCAAAAACTTGTACAGTACAAAAAGCGTACTGGCTGTCAGTAAAAATGTTCACACATTTACCCTTTGCTAAGGTACATACCCATGTCAAGGCAATCAATTCTGCTGCCTGTGCAGATAAGTTGTGTGGTAAAGGTTTTGCTTCTATAATCTCAGTGTCAGAAACTACTGCATATCCTACTAGGTTCTGTCCTGCAAGACCCCTTTTGCACGAACCATCCACGTAGTATGTCACCTCGGCATCATCCAAGGGGACATCCGTGAGATCTTTTCTAGGTAGTGTCTTTTGCTCAATTACCTGCAGGCAGCGGTGTGGTGTGGCGTCTGCAGGGGTCAGGAGCAGAGTAGAAGGGTTCATAGTCGTGCATCGCTCAATTGTCATGTGAGGTTGGCTCAACAATATAGTCATACAGGAAAGATGCCTAGCAGGGGAAAGATATGCCACCTTTTCTTGTAGTAAAATAATTGTGACTGCATGAGGCACTCTCAAAGTGAGAGGGTGGAATAAGACTACTGAGGCCGAAGCCTGTACTGCCATTGCAGCTGCAACTACTGCTTGTACACAGTGGGGTAAGGACCATGCCACTGGGTCTAGTTGTGATGAATAGTAAGCAATGGGGCGTTGCTTATCCCCATGCTGTTATATTAACACTGATGTCATATAACCTTGCTTACAATCTACAGTTTGGAAATAACGTTTATGGTAGTTTGGTAATCCTAGAACTAATGAGGATGCTATTAACTGTTTCAGTTTGCAGAAAGCAGATTCTGCTTCTGGTGTCCATTATAATAATTCATGTGCTGCCATAGGCTTCTTATATATAAGGTCAATCAGAGGTGCAGATTCCAAAGCATAGTTTGGAATCCAGCTCCGGCAAAAATTAGTTGTACCCAGGAAGGACATAATTTCCTTCTTGGTAGTGGGTTTTGGTGCTTGCAATATTGCTACTCTTCTGTCCTCATCTAATGTTGTACCTTCCTTGGATATTACATATCCCAGGTATTTGACTTGTTTTTTCCAAAGCTGCAGTTTACTTTTATTTACCTTATGTCCTTCAGTGGCTAAGAATCGTAATAGCGCTATGGTATCTTATTTATTTTATTATTTATTTTACATTTGTTGACCGGGCTAGTCCAACTGGATATATTTCCATTTTCAGCAGAGGCCTGGGGAGAAAAGCTCCACATTTAAGCAAAAGGAAATACATTATATGCACAAATATCATAATACACATTATTACTTATTTCTAACACAAGAAAAGTAAGTGTAAGAGCAGGGAAAGAGAAATGAAAGAAAGTTATCAAAAGAAAGAAAAGGAAATTAACTTACTAGGGAATAAGTAACATCATGATGAACATACTAACATGTTTTAATACCAAGAAGAGAGAGTATAAGATCAAGGAAAGAGAAGCAGCAAAAGAGAGAGAGAGCAAAAATAAACAATCTACAATCTTGCTGGGTGGGGGCTGCCAGCAAGATGTCGTCAATATAAAGTAAAATCTAACTGCCTCTTGGTGGGGTGAATCCCGCTAAGTTGCTTGCCATTTCTTGTGAGAATATTGTTGGATTTTCACAATACCCCTGTGGTAGTTGCGTATATGTATACCTTTTCCCCTGAAATGTGAATGCAAACCAATACTGGCTGTCAGGGTGTATCTGCATCGAAAAGAATGCATTGCTTATGTCTACTACAGAAAAATACTTCTGTTGAGGTTTTAAATCATTCAACAGGGTGTGTGGGTCTGGCACCATAGGTGCCCTTGGTATTACTGCATAATTTACAGCTTGTAAATCTTGGACCATACGCCATTCTCCATTTGCTTTTTTAACTGGAAATAAGGGTGTATTACATGGTGAATTGGGAGATTCTACCAGTATTCCCCCTTTAAGTAAGGCTGCTATAATAGGCTTTATTCCTGCATCTGCATCTTTTCTTAAGGGATACTGTCTTTTTTGTGGTCTGAATGCTGACTTTGGCATGATAGTTACTGGTCCCGCTGTACGAATAAGTCCTACATCTGATTTTCCTGTTGACCAGAGAGTTTCTGGTATATTCTGTAAGGCATTCTCTTCCTCCTTTAATAGGAGTGCTAATCAGCTGTCCTTGCTAGACTGCAAGTGCACGGCTGGGTGGGTCTGAGTTATCCAATTTAACTTCTGCATTTGTATTCCCTGTTCTGACAGTTCTAATTCTGTCTGTTTCTCCCATCTCGTGACTTTTTCTCCTAGGTCTGCCCATTCTATATTTTTGTTCTTGGTTAAGCTAATATGTGGTAATCGATTAGATTTATAAAGTGTAAAGAACTCCTGGGGCAATGAACAGTTGGCTACACTTTTCCCTTCTGTGTCCCAGTATAGGTTACGCAATATCAATCTGTTTGCATGATTTTTAAACAATTCTTGCTCATATTCCTTGTCAGGTCCTGGTGTGTTACAGTAATACAGGGTACAGTGCAACAGGTGTTGCTTATCAATGTCAAGGGAGGGGAACCTGCTGATGGCTACATTCATTAATTCTTCGGTCACAGTCCCTGGACCAGTCGTAACCAAGTCCTGGCTGTACCAGTAAAACATTTCACCCCCCCATTGCACTGCAAACGTATCAATTTGTCGCTCTGCTTCCATACCCTGCATGGTTGGGGCTACTGCTATACCAAATAGTTGCATGAGGTCTCTGCCCAGGAGGTTTACTGGGTATTTTTCAGAAACAACAATTTTGCTTTTCTGAGTCAATCCTGAAACTGGATCAGTTATTTCAATATTACGGGAGAGGGGCTCCCGATACAGCTATACATTAGCTGCTTTTACCTGTATGTAATCAGGTGACTCCATGTTTTCTGGCAGTTTGGAGGGATGTATCAGGGTTCGTGATGCCCCTGAGTCACACAAGAATTTGACTTCCCTCCCTTCTACCAAGAGTGTAACTTCTGGTTTCGTGTCGGCTAAATAGAGCTCCAAGCTCAATAAAGCTAGGTCTAATATTTCATTTTCTCCACTGTCACTAACTTCTTGCACTTCCTCCATCTCTTCTGTCACATCCTCTACTCCCTCTATCACATTCTCATTTGTCCTTTCTTCACTATCCCCTTCTAGTGATTCCTGACTACCATATAGTCAGTCCTCACCCTCCTTGTCTTCCGTGGTTGCCTTCTTGTTTTTCCTGCAATCCTTTGCCAAGTGTCCCTTTTTACCGCATTTAAAACATACACCCCTTTTCTTTCGCCCTTCAAAGTCCTCTGATCGCTGATCAGATTGTTTGTTTCCCTGTGCATTTTTATTGCCCTTTTCACCGGACTGTACTACATAAACTTCTGCTCCATCTTCTACAGAAAATACTTGCGTTTTCTTTTTCTTTTTGCTATTAAAATGCCTTTTGACATGCCTAGCATATTCAAGTAATGACTGTAACCTGCTTGTATGATGGTTTACCATGTGTTTTGTAATAAAACTGCTTATAGGTGCAATACTGCTCTTTAAAAATGCATTCTTTAACTGCTGTTCATATGGGGAATCTTGTGTTTGATCTTCAGGAACCTGCATTCCACAGTGGTTATTAAAACATTCTAATAGTCTGACATAATACCGGTCAATAGTTTCACCTTCTTGTTGGATGCATTGATTAATGCAAGTCCAGTCTGCCCTAGGCTTCCATTTTTCTGAGATGCAGTCTGTAAGACCTTTTACTCTGTTGTCTAATTCTGCACTGCTATGTGAGTGGGGTCTTTGTGCAGCGTCATGGGGATTCCAGTTGCCACTAATCATGTGCCAATCTGGCCCCACAATTTGTCTAACTACTTTTTCTACCTCTTCTCCATTTAGGTTACAACTCAGCCTCATTCCTTGCAAATCTTCTGAGAATTTTCTAAAATTAACTTTTGGATGGGGAATTCCCTCAGTGGCTTTCCGGATATCTTCCGGAGTCCAAGGTCTATACACTAAAATAGTTGGGTCCTGATTATCCTGAACTGCCTGAGGGTTGGGTACTTCTATAAGTGGGCATATTTCTTCTTCACTCATAGATCGTGAATTCCTAACCAATTGATATCATTCAATGTCTTCTTTTGAGTTACCTGCCCTTGTTCGAGACGTGGTCCCGATGAGATCTCTAATATACGGTTTTATTTTCATAATGCCTCTTTCTTCAGTGACCACAGGATATCGTGGGGGTGGACTAACCTGTTCACTTGCTTCATATTCTGGGAAGGGAGGTGGAGGGGCTGATGCTATTACTAAGTTACTGTCCTCCTTATCTAAAAACATTGTTTTTGAATTTTCGTTCTTTTGTTCCCTATGGTTTACTTCCTCAATCCACCTGTGTGCCTGAGGAATTCCTAATTTACGTTGCTTTTTTACCCAACCTTTGGAATCGGTTTTGAGCTGTTTGACAAGTTTGATAAGCGAGGATTTTTCTAATTTTCCGTCGAATTCATATTTATTAACCCAGTTTGAATAATATTTAATATTGTCGGCGCGCTGCGACTGCATGTATTTTGCGTCTTATGTTAACGGCGGATTTTGGGGTCTTTTTATGCAATTACCAATTTTGTTCTACCCTTTTGATCGTTACTTAACTTCTCTTATTTTTAACGTGGTACCACGGATTTTGTTATAGTCGCTTCAGAATGACTGCCTACTTATTCTGATATATGACAATACAGTAATCTTTTCGGTCTCTGACTTGTAAGCAAAAATACAGTCTTGACAAAAACAATACAAATCTGGTCCCTGATCTAAAACAGAAAACAGGAAAAAGTAGATTCACCTTACCTGAGCCTACGTGATTGATCACCTGATTCGCGGAGACCCGTCCTTCAGTCACAGATCAGAAAGTGGCTGGCCTCTTTTGAACGACAATTCAGTCGGAGGGCTTTTCAAATAAGAAGAACCGATTTGGTTTCTTCCCCGTATGGTTTCAACCACCTGGCCCGTCTGATCCAAGGTGAAGAGAGGGTTCTGGTCCAAAGGACCAATCTGTCAAAGGAAAAAACTTCAAAGACCAATTCACGTAAGGTTCAAGTATGGCACCCTTTATTAACTTGCAGCAAGGAGACAAAGCATGCAGGCAGAATGATTTGTCTGCCCATTAATAATTAGTATGGTATTTTTATACAGTTCTTTCCATGTTACACAGAAATGTTACTTCTATTGCTGATGTAGTTAGATACAGCTTTCTGTATTGTTCTACAGAAAATGTTACTAGACTAATTGCTGACTAGTTGAGAATAACTGCTGATTTGCAAAACACTTGAGAAAAACAACCTGGCCTTGGGGCTTATTTTAGCCCACCACAAACTTTATATTCTTCAATTGTGCAGTTATAATATATGTGTTACATTTTGCCTAGATTCAAGGTACATTTCTAGCTTGGGTACAAATAATGCTGACTACGGTTTATACTTTCAAGCATCCATTGTGCTCCTAATCAAAGCTTCTAACAGCTTTGTATTTTCTCATGGCATAAGCAGAAAATCAGTAACTCTTTGTTAAGTCTCATGACACTAGTAGAAATGAAACACTTCTTGTTATTTGCTGACATTAGCAGAAAATAGAATGCTTCTTGTTAAGTTTCTAATAGCTGTGCAGATTCATGCAGTGTAAACAGAATAAATGTATTAACCCTTTTAAACCTCGAATGCTAAATGCATATTACTAAAACATATTTTTCTAACACTCTATCTGTGTGTATTGTAGCACATAGGTGCTAAACCCTGCTAGCTTCTAGTGATAGGGGGATAGCACTGGAAACAGATGACCACATGTATGTGATGTCATTCTGTACAAAAAAGAGTAGACTGAAGTCTGAGCAGCATTCTGTATTCTGTCTTGGATCTGACAACAAGGGCCACTCACCCATCTTGCCTTGCTCTATTCGGTAAGTAGGAACAGTAATTCTTATAGTAAATCAGGAATAGATAGCGAGACTAAGTAAATACTGCTTTTCTATAACTGTGTGAAACTCTCCATCAGTGTTATTTTTAATATACCCTGTGATTGAAACTCTGGGTGTTTACTGTATATAAATAGTTGTATAGTATTTTCATGTTCTTTTATTATTTATTATTAAACATATTTAAACTTTTCATTGTGGATGGTCCTTTTTAGAAAATGTTTAAGTTTTGAGAGTATTTGCACATGTTTATTTGGTGATAACTCTGGCCACTCCTGAAAACCTTGCTGTTTGGTCAACATTATCATTTGTATTAATATTAACTTCACTCAGTGTAACTGGGTATCCTTGTAAGAGCCTTAAGTAGCTGGCAGGGGTTCCCTGTGTGCACTAATGGAAATTGTGCTTGATGCAGAGTCTGCATCTGGAAATACTGAGTGTATCTATTTGTATTCCAAGTGAACATCCCTCTCCAGTGTCAGTGGCGAGGATTCAAGCTCCTTGATTACTGGCCCAGAGTGGGGTTGTCACAGCCTAGAATTCACCTATGAACTTGTTAACCTATTAGTCTCTATAACTATGCTTCATTAGATTCCATTGATTTGGTTGACAGGGAGCATGGTCAAAATATTTTAATTGACTGCATTTGGTCAACTATACAAATAGTCGACAGGTATGCAAGATCAACAGTCCATGGGTAGGGGAGCATTCCCTTTCCCCCAGGATTGTGCCATGTCGGAGTCAGTATATATAATTAGCAGAGGGTGTGGTGGGGCTTTTGTTTTGTTTTGTTTTTTTCTCTCTAACTAATGGCTGCCTCCACCAAGAAGCAACCTTGGTGCATGTGTACTAGGAAGTTGACATTTCTGTTTTCGATGTAGAGTGGTTTAAATCCAGGATGTCGACATTCATGCTAATCAACCAAATGAAGGTAAATCACTTGGTTAACTACATACTACTAGTTATTGCCTGTAATGTAAGGCCAGATATAGAAATATAAATGCCTTACATAATAGTGAAGACAGTCTAGTGTTGTAACTCTTACAAGGCT
The DNA here is from genome assembly GCF_019279795.1 of Protopterus annectens. Lineage (NCBI taxonomy): Eukaryota > Metazoa > Chordata > Ceratodontiformes > Protopteridae > Protopterus > Protopterus annectens. The sequence goes on from NC_056732.1 coordinate 1,091,835,059, forward strand.
CTGTTCTCCCAAGAGACACAAGCATATATACTGGGCTCTTAACAGAACAACCATTGTATATTGGCTACAGTGTATATATTCAGTTGTAGTTTTGTGGTACAAAAGCTAGTCTGAGGCCTTGCCAGCTTGACAACCAATATGACTCACAGTTTCAGTCACAATTTAACCACTGAGCCAGATTCCATTTCACTCCACTTTGTATGATGTTGAATTATTTTCAGAAATAAGGGAAACACATGTTGCTGAGGGTTTCATTAGAAGTCAAATACATTAGTGTGGCTAGGGTGTGGAGAATGGAGCAGCCATCTTGGGTGTAGGGTATTAGGCGACACAGTTGGGACATTCTGATCATTTGGTAGTGCAGTACTAGTGAATGTCAGTAAAAAAATGTAAAACTATTGATGTTATGTAGTCCAGTCTCGCCTTCATTCTTACCCCTGGGTTCAGAGCCAAACCTCTGCTCTGACTCAGCTGTACTCTAGCTCAAAGTCTTCAATTGGCTCATGGCTAAGAGGTATCCCATCATGCAACAGGCCCATTCCCAGATCTCATTTGCTGCTCGTTACGCTCAGACATGGTCTCACCTTTGACCGTGGCGAAGTATACTTTTTTCTAAAAGTTTTGGATGTTGTTGATCTAAAAAGGCTATTGTCATAGCTACAGTGTGTGTGTCTCTCTAGGCTGATTGTGCGGCCTTTTTCGTTGGCCGTTCTTTGGTATCCCATCCACTCCCATGGGCTAGGCCCATTTTCAGTTAGAGGACCTAGTCCTCCCCATTTTTTTCCATGTGGTCTCTTTGAGTTGTGCTTCTATTACTTGTAACTTATTTGATGTCTTTGTCGTTTGATAGTGGTGTTATCCTGCCTTTATTTCCCTGGGCTAGGCCCATTTAAATTAGAGAACCTAGTCCTCCCTGTAGTTTTTGTTCCTGTGTGTTACTAGGCCATTTTAGTTAGAGGCTCTAGTTTCCCACGCGGGGTTCAGTTAGGTTTTTTGTGTGTACGTGTGGTTTTGTAGCTTGTCTGTGTGTGTGTACTCCTTATACAGCATGTCTAAGGATTCTAAGGAACACAGGCCTTCGGGCTTTAAGAAGTGTATTGAATGCAACAATAAAATGTCTTTGACTGATGGGCACTCTGTGTGCGTGTACTGCTTGGGGGCTATTCACCTCCAAGAGTCCTGCTTGTTTTGTCATTCCTTCAGTCCCCACATGCTACAGGAGAGGAAGAACAAGCTCATCCTGAAAGGACTGCTTAAACACTCCTTCGAGGAAGACTTGGCTAAGTCTTCCAGTACCATATCCTCTCCAGCTAAAAGGACAAAAATACTGCTAAGAAGCACTCTCCGGCTCCGTCTGTTTCTTCGGAGCTGCCAGAGAAAGTTGTTAGAACAGCTTCTCCTTCTTCGGCTCCATTGGCTTTGGTGCCAACAGAAGATGGTGTATTGGCTAAGTCTATATCAGCTCCCAGCCTTTCGGAGCTGGTCACAGATATTTTGGTTTGGAGTTGGTCTCCAGTTGTTCGACCGGGTTCTCCTTCACGTTAGTCTCCCTCTGTAGGGAGATCCAGATCTCCAACTATATCCTCCAGGTCCTCGAGGTCCCTTTCCGATGAGGACGTTGATAGAGTCATGAAGAAACTGCTTCAGTCATCGGTGCTGGCCAAATTGATTTCATCTCAGACTCAGTCCGCTCCGGAGACCATGGCCCCTTCATTGTTTGTTGTTCCTCCTCTGACCCTTTCTTGGGCCTCGGAGCCAAAGTTGTCGGTTCCATCAGGTGCTGTTAGGTCGGTTCCAGTAGCTTTGCCTGGCCTATTGGTTCCGAGTTCTGCTCCGACCCCATCAGTTCCGTCCACAGGGTTGATGGTCCACAGTTCCCCGGTCGGACCAGAGGGGGAGGGCTTGGATCGAACTTCATCTGTTCTGAACCTTCCTGTCGGTGCTTCAGCTTGGGTGAGCTTGGACCCGACATCTGCTTCGGACCTCATCTCCTTGGCGCCAAGGGCTACTACCATATCCTCTACAGTTAGTTGACCCTCGGAGCCGGAAGGATCAGCCTTCGAGGTTATGAGGAGCATGCTGGCCAGGTCGTCAGCTGCATCCTACGGCACTGACACTCTGCCCCTCCAGCACCGGTGTCAGTTTCAGATCACCCGCTATCCATGGACAGCAGAGACCCAAGGCCTCAGGATACCTCTGTGAGTAGTCCCCAACTTTCTGACATCTCCCCAGAGTTTTTGCCTGAGGAGCCTGCCAGAAAGAGATTGTGTAAGAGGAAACATGTCGACTCCCCGGATGAGTCTCTCACGTCGGACACTGACCTCGAGGAGTCAGAGGGGTCCCCCAGGTCACCTTCTGAAGACATCTCTTTTTCAGATATCCTAGAGATCTTGAAGCAGAGAAGTGGCTGGCCCTCCAAATCCCCGTCTGATGAGGAGTCAGTGTTCCTGAAGGCTTCCGGGTCTCAACCTTCCACCTCTTGGGTGTCTCCCCCTTTCGATGAGCTACTAGATCTCGTCTGTTGAAAGGTGTGGGAAACTCCTGACACTGAGGAACCAGTCCCTAGGAGACCCAATAAGTTTTTGTCCGCTCCCACGGACAAGGAATATCTGATGAAAGGCATTCCAGTAGATGCCATGGTGGTGGCAGCAGCCACCAAGAAGGAACTTGCTGAAACTTCATCTACCGTCCATCCACCTAACAAGGAGTCCCGGGCCATGGACAGGTATGGGAAGCATGTGCTTACCTCAGTGGCCTTTACTCTGCAGTCGCTGAACTACTTGATGCATTTTACAAGGCTCCAGAGAGATGATCTAAAAGAACTAGGAGCTTCTCTACAGGATAACGTTTCTGATGCCGTGGCACAGAAGGTCCACGCACAGATGTCTACCCTAAATTCCCTTACCAACTCCTGCATGAGGCTGATCTCATACACAGCCAACAGAACGAGCAGGGCAGCGGGTTCTGGAGCCGCTCTTAGGAGACGCTCCTGGATGTGCCTGTGTAACTTCATGGAGGCCTTCAAGTCTACGTTCACCAACACCCCATTTGACGGTTCACCGTTATTCAGAACCAAGGTGAAGGACACTCTCACTAGGTGTGAGCAGGAAGGAAAAACCCTGTCTGCCATGGAAGTCTGTTTTTCCATGCCTTTTAGACCTTACCCCAAGGGCCAGAAGGGTGGGAAAATGTGGTTCAGGAAGTCGCAGAGGTTTTTTCAGGATGCACAAAGTAATTCCCCCTCCAGAGGCAGGGGAGGGGGTGGAAATTCAGGTAGATGCCACCCTAGAGGCAGAGGAGGCCCGCATAACCAGGGGGACCGTGATTCCTTTTGCAGTTCTCCCTACCAGCACTCTTGAAAGGAGGCCCAACTGTGTGTCTCTGGAGCTGGTCGGGGGTCGCATTTCTTTATTCCCAGAAGCCTGGCAAAACGTCATCCAAGACGAGTGGGTTATATAGATAATTTCCAGAGGTTATCATATTCCCTTCTCTTCTCCTCCCCCGCCAACCAAGAGAATTACAGACGTTCCACCCTGTCAAAGGGATTCTGCAACTTTAGAAATAAAAAAGTTACTTTCAAAGAGCTTTTTGGTGCCAAAAAGAACAGGGGACCTGAGACCCATCTTGGATCTCAGCCGATTGAACCTACATGTACAAAAGTCCAAGTTCTGCATGGTCACCTTACAGTCAATACTCCCTCTGTTAGGGAAAGATGTGTGGATGTGTTCCATCGACCTCAGAGATGCTTACTACCATATCAAGATGGACAGGGCATCGAGAAGTCATCTACACTTCCAGCTGGGAGCCACTCATTTTCAATTTCTCTCCCTGCCCTTTGATCTCACCACAGCCCCCAGGGTGTTCACCAAATGCATGGCAGTGGTAAGGGCTCACTTGAGACGTCAGGGATTCCAAGTGCTTCCATACCTGGACGACTGGCTCCTTTATGCCACCACCAGGCATCTTCTGTTACAGACCAGGGACGCCACCATTACACTGTGCCAAAGGTTAGGAATTACTCTAAATTGGGAAAAATCTGCCTTATTGCCTTCGCAGTATGTCACTTTTATTTGCGCCGAACTAGATACAGTGCTCATGAGGGCCTTCTTACCAGAAGAGAGAATTCAGCCTCTACAACAACAGGTCTATGCCTTACTACCATTGAGGAAGGTCAAGGCAAAAGTGGCCCTCAAGTTATTAGGGACCATGGCTGCCACGATCATGCTAGTTCCCCTTGCCAGACTACACAAGGGATAATTGGCTAGGCTTAAAATGGCTCACAAGGGCAGTTGGCTTAGTACTAACCTATGAACCTATGAACATGAGGGTTCTTCAATGGCTGCTTTTCACCCAATGTTCACTACCGTATCTTCCTCTCTCCCATTCTATTCTGATTATGGACACGTGCAAGCAGGATCTGCGCTGATGGCTTCAGGCCAGCAATCTCAACGTAGGCAAGCCTTTTGTACCATCTTCTCCAGTTGCCACGGTGACCACGGATGCCTCCCAGATTGGGTGGGGGGCATTATCTCAGCAGGACAGTCCAAGGCACGTGGCAGGATCACGAGACCCATTTGCATATCAATATCTTGGAGATGAGAGCAGTGCTATTAGCGTTGCAAGCACTTCAGAGCTATCTCCCTCTAGGGACAATTGCAATGCACTCAGACAACATGTCAGTGGTATGGTATCTGAACAGGTAGGGAGGAACTAAATCATACCCCCTTTGCAGAGAGGCACTTTGAGTTTGGCAGTGGGCTGTGTCTTCCCAATGCTTTCTAGTTGCAACGCATATACTGGGGAAGTCCAACGTGATTGCCGACAGACTGAGCAGAGCTATCCTAATGCCTCATGAGTGGTCCCTGAACAAATATGTTGCAGAGAAGATATTCTTCAGAAGGCGTCAGCCTTGCTGTGATCTATTTGCCAGCCCCCTCAATGCCAAACGCAGCAGCTACTTCACCCTTATCTCCCCGGAGGGGGAGACACCCAGGGACGCTCAGGTTCACAATTGGCCCTCTGGTCTTCTCTATGCCTTTCCACCGTTTCCTCTGATATCAAAGGTAATTCAGAAAGCACAGTCTTTGGGAAGCAAAATGATCCTGATTGCCCCACACTGGCCTCATCAGATTTGGTTTCCCTTCCTTCAACCCTGTCTAATGCACGATCCCTGGATTCTGGACCCAGATCCAGATTTGCTGACTCATATGTCAGGACAGTTCCATCCCTCCATCCAGACCATCAAGTTGACAGCTTGGCTGCTCCAGTTCCGTCCCTAGTCAGACTTCATGATTTTTCTCCGGAAGTGGTCCACATTCTGTCTTCTTCCCACAAGCCTTCTACCAGGAAGATTTATTCCAGTAAGTGGAAGTGATTCTCCATTTGGGCCCGTGAAAGACCTGTTGATCCTTATACAGCCCCTATTTGGCAATATTAGAATTTCTTTCTCAACTGTTCAGTCAGAGATCAGCTGCAGCAACCATTAAAGTGCAATTGGCAGCGATTTCTACATTTCATGTTGCTAATGAGCCCAACCTTATGGCTCATAGGCTTTGTAGGGCCTTTCTGAAAGGGACAATGTTACTCCAACCTCCAGTCTTTGATCCAGTAGTGCCATGGGACCTCAGTTTTGTCTTACAGAAGCTCACCTCAGCTCCCTTTGGGCCTGCAGCTATGTGCTACCTAAAATTCTTGTCATGGAAGACAGTATTTTTGGTAGCCATAATTTCAGCTAGGCGGGTCTCTGAGCTCCAAGCTTTATCGATTAAGCCACCTTATTTGGTGTTTAACAAAGACAGGGTCTCCTTAAGAACCAATCCTTCTTTTATTCCAAAGGTTGCTTCTGTTGTCAATATCAACCAATCCATTGAGTTGCCTGTGTTTTTTCCTGAATTTTCTAACAAGGCAGAATTTAAGTTTCATCAGCTAGATGTTCATAGACAATTGCGTTTCTATTTACATATGACAAAATATTTCAGGAAATCAGATCAACTGTTTCTCATTTCCAGACACTAGACTCGGGGTTCCTGTCTCATCTTGTCTCACTGGATCTCCAATTACATCTCATTTATTTATGGTTCCAAAGACAAAGAATTACCCTTTAGAGTGAAGGCTCATTCTACACGATCTGTGGCTACCTCTTCTGCATTTCAGGCTAGGATGTCTATGGATGATATTTGTGCTGCAGCAACATTGGCCTTGCCTCATACATTTATTAGTCACTACATATTAGATCTGGTCTCTAGAGGCAGATCTTCCTTTGGTTCCACAGTACTCGAGTATTTTTCACTAAGCCACCCAAGGTCAAGGTGCTAGGGACGCTGTCCCAGGGGTAAGAATGAAGGCGAGACTGGACTACATAACATCAAGAAGTTATGTACTCACCATAACATTCCATGTATGTAGTCCATCTTGCCTTACATTCTTACTAACCCCCCTCCTACCCTCTCCTTGAGGACCTGAAGGTATAGTCTCTAGGTGTCAGTGGTCCTTTTGATTGGGGTTGTTGTTCTGTGTATGCATTTGCAGCAAACAAGATCTGGGGAATGGGCCTGTTGCATGATGGGATACCTCTTAGCCACGAGCCAATTGAAGACTTCAAGGTAGAGTATGGCCAAGTTGGAGCTGAGGTTCGGCTCTGAACCCAGGGGTAAGAATGTAAGGCGAGATGGACTACATACATCGAACGTTATGGTGAGTACATAACTTCTTGTTTTGCAGTACTAATGCACTTCAGTTCTCTGTGTGTGGTATATGTTATAGCAAGAAGCTTGCTACAGATTTAAAAACAGAAACACTTCTTTTTTTCATTCCTATTTAGCTTATAATCAAGGGGCATAGCACAAAAGCAGCATTTGCCTGGCTCCTGAAGTTTTTTTTTTTTTTTTTTTTAAGTGAAAGTTCTTAAGGCACAGCAGTGCAAGTTCGGAGTGAAATGGAAATGGAAGTCAGACTCCACCCACAGCATTGGGCATGGTAGTACGAGTTCACATCATAGAAAGGTAGTGCGAGTTTCAACTCAAACTCCACCAGGTTTACAGCTGCACCTCTTGTTTCACTAGGCATACAGACACCCAAACATAAAGTGATCAGAGCTCTGAATCTGCTCAGTGAAAGAACTCTTGGGTTCATGCAGGAATCAGTTTAGGATGATGACAGTACACACTTACTACTTCAGACAGTTTCATAAAAAAGTCTAGGCTTATAAATGTATTTGCGTATACTGTACTGTACCATTTGCTTTCCTTCACACTTCCTTACAGAAGTTTCATTTCTACAGTGTGTGGCGACCATGCACATTCTTTTGTGTTTTTTTTTTTTTTTGTTTTACATCAACTTATTGCCACTCTTTAGTAAAGAAAATGGGTATATTTAATGGGCTCCTTTTTAAGCAACCACCCTTAGACAGCCCAGATATCACAGTGAACTAATTTGTGCTAAACAGTTTTCTGCACCTCTCCCATTTAATAGTAAATAACAGTACAATTTCTGTGTTATACTTTTTAAGAGGAAATTAAAAATGCTGGTCTACTGCCTCTTTAGCATAATCAGGATTGCTACACTAAAATTAATTCTATTTCTTAAACTTAGTAAATATTTATTTCATCTTGGATCTTCTTCTTTTGGCTTTTCCCGGTTAGGGGTCGCCACAGCGGATCACCTGTCCGCTCATAATTGGCAGAGGAGGTTTACAGTGTCGAGTTGCCAGCCCGGCACCCAACCTTCCACGGAAGGCACACACACACACTCATGGCCAATGTAGAGTGTCCAATCCACCTGCAGCATGTCTTTGGGATGTGGGAGGAAACCCACACGACCACAGGGAGGACATGCAGACTCCGCACAGAAGGCACCCCAGCCAAGGATCGAACAAGAGAACCTCTTGCTGTGAGGCAGCAATGCTAACCACTGTGGCCACCCTTATTTCATCTTGGATAAACTATTCAAAACATTTTCTCTCATGTATTTACAGTTGTATTATTATGTATTATTTGGAAGTCCTTATAACAAATTTTTGGATTTCTCTCCTACAATAAGTATATATTTTCCTAACTGACATTTAATTTAGCAGAACACTTTTAAATTATTGCCTTATTCAAAATAAATTAATCAGCAATTAATGTTACTGCATAATACTTACTTGTTTCCTCACAAAGTTGTAACAATGGGTAAATTACCTTCTATATACTGATCAATATATGGTGATAACTCTGTTGCAGACATATTACATATATTTTGTTCTTGCAATTATTTCAGAAATATCTAATTTTATACTTTACATGATTATAAATGGTGTCGCTGCCAATGAAACAGTGTTTCTATAGAAGGTTATTTCTTAATATGTTTAATATCACAGGTAACCTTTTTTCTTGACTAAAAAAAGGTTAAAGGAAAGAACTCTTGGTTATTTTATGGAAATTATACAAGTTATGTCCAGGTTTATGGAAATTTACCAAAAAAATAAAAAATTCTACCACATCTGAACCAAGTCTACTAATTCATAGGACCATCTTAAAAAAATTGTAAAGGGTACAAATCCACAGATTAAAGAGTGGTTTTATTTTTAAGCACTACACACTAGGTATTATGTGTGCATTGTACGTTCATCATTCAATATGTGAGTATTTGGGATTTACACAGCTGGCTAGTTTGAGGAAAGTGAATTTTGATGTTCGGGTTGTCTTTACTCATCACACTGGGTATATAACTTAAATTGTATAGAGCTGCATCAGGTTTAGATCATTATTATGTATCCTTTCATAATAATCCATTCATTGACTTGCTTTTCTCTTTTGACATTTCAAATTCAGATATTTGCGAAAACTGCGGTGGTGGTGCTGCGGTAGCGTTGTCGCCTCACAGATAGACGCTGTCCTGTTCGATTCTCAGCTAGAGCGTCTTCTGTGAGAGACATGCATGAATGGGCGTACCTTCATTGAAGGTTGTGCATCAGGGCTGGCAAATCGGTATGTAAAAAAAAAAAATCTACTGCCAGTCATTAGCGGACTGGAGTTCCGCTGTGGCAACCCCTAACCAGGAAAAGCCGAAAGACACAACAAGCAGTAAGTTACATAAGTAAAAATGCTTCTTAGAATGCTAAAAGTTACTAAGTTTCATATTGCACTAAATATATATTTTTGATAATAGAGTTTTATATATATATATATATATATATATATATATATATATATATATTTTTGATAATAGAGTTTTATATATATATATATATATATATATATATGTATATATATATATATATATATATATATATATATATGTATATATATATATATATATATATATATATATATTTTTTTTTTTTTTTGGGGGGGAGGGGGTGGCAATTTATTTTTAAAAATTTGCTAACCACTTGTATTTTCATTTTCTGTTAAAATTTTGCTCCATTGCAATATACATACAGTGGTTCCCCTGTGTTTCATCGAAAGTACTAAATGTTGAAAACAAAAAAAATGTTAAAAATTAAATTCACTCTTTCCCCACAATTGTGTGATCCTGGTGTTGGTATATATAATTAGCAGGGAGTACAGGGCGTCTTGCCCCCTGCGTAAAATTGTTTTCAGCAGTCTGTGTTTTTACATTTGTACCATCAATATTTTGTACTTTTGATGAAACACAGGACAACCACCTGCAGTGTATTGCATAATTTTTGATACACGTAAACATTTTGAATGTCATTCTCTTATATTTCACATATATCACAAGCTGAAGATTTTCTCAGTCTCAGTCAATGTATTTTATTTTGTGATTACTACAATGACATTTCATATATTTTTATATGGTTGTGTTTTTTTTTCAACAAAAAGGAATTTAAAAAGTCACAGCTGCTCTTTGCAGTCTGCAGTAACCTTAAAGCAAGGGGGCAGAATGACAACAGCTGACTCTAAGTACGTAATTTTGCCCTTTCCATCTCTTTCATACATGTTCAAACATGATAGGTCATAGTGGTGTTTCATATCTTTATAAATTTGGGAGTATAAAGTAGACATAATTAGCTAGGGAACAAATGTCTTATAGTATGATGAAGTAAACAATTATTTTGTGACTTTTTCATAGATCAGCATTGCAATTCACATTCTAGGTGACATGTAATACTACCTTGTGATGTGATACAGTATGCAAAATCAGAAAAGCGCAAAAAAGAACTCCTACAGTAAACATCAAAGGGAATGATAACATTGTTGCTTTTGCTTGATAGTGGTGGATTACTGTCTGGCTGTTGGCAGATGGTTCTTTTAAAACATTCCATAAACCACTTATTACATTATAATTATTTTTGTTTAGACATATTGTCAATGTTATGCTTCACAGTTGAATAAAGCACCTCTCTACCTGTGCGGTGCCTTTTGTCAAGGCTTTATAAAAGAAAGAACCATTCAGCCTAATTGGTGCCTTCATTCCAAAATTCTGTAAATAGATTAAACAGAACGGATAAAGTAGGTATGTAAATCAGAACTATACAAAACTGATAACTGGTAACTACATATACCTTATTAAGTTTTATATTAATTCAGTGACGTTGTTAGGCTTGAAACCTGGCTATTAAATTGATTATGCTTTAGATAAAGTACCGTGCTTCAGACATTTGCTCAGAGTAGTCCAAAAGTGATTTCTTTCATTTGGTGTTAAGTAGGCATGGTTAGGCAGATAACCGCTGTGAACTTGTGCTGTCTTCACATTTTTTGTCTTTCCACAGTTTACAGCATTAGTTCTAAATGGTAATTTCCATAAAGCAGGAAAGTATTCAGCATGCAGTTTTGTGATGGACAGTTACATGTGGGTAGTCTGAGTGCTCTGCACTTAGACATGCCACAGAATTCAAGCAAATAGATGTCAGTAATAAATGACTTACTATAAGGTTCCAGGATGACAGGAAAGAAAAAAGGAAATTTATTCAGTACATTCAGCAGAAAGGAAGCATAACGTCATTTTTTTCATCTAACAACTAAAAGCTGTCAGTTCATTTAGTCTGTTAGAATAACATGTTTTGCATTAAAATGCATTTTCTGAAGGACAGGAAGTCTGAAACTCAAATGTGTGTCATTATTTAGAGACTTCAGTCCTCAATAATTTGTCAGAAAAACATAAATATGTGGAACAGGCCAAAAATGTGAGGTAAAAATCTGGACATTTGTAGAAAGCTGGACACTATTGAGGTATTGACCTCTTATCTGTTTCTACATAACTAGAAAGTTAACTCATCCACCCACCACTTTTTCTGTTTTTACTCATATTCCTTCATCGTTTTCCATAAAGTACATCCCAATTACACCCTTTCTGCTGATACATAGTATTTCAGAGGCCCGCGTGATATTGTCCTTTTTTGTTACATGTTTTCTAAACAGCTTCTTGTTTAATTTATGTCCTTTAGACCTAATTTTAATGTAACAAGTCGTACTGCATGTCTTGTGCGTTGATTGACATTATAACCATTACAGAAACTGTAGACTAATCCTAATCTCATTCCTGCTGCTTATGCATCCTTCGTTTAGTTTCTTTTTCTTTTTTTTTTTAATTTACATCATTATGCATGTAACTAAACATGTATACTGTAGGCCCCGGTGGTGCAGCGGTTAGCATCCTCACCTCACAGCAAGAGGTTCTCCCATTTGATTCTCGGCTGGAGCACCTTCTGTGTGGAGTCTTTATGTCCTCCCTGCGGTCAAGTGATGTTTGAAAGATATGCAGGTAGGTGCATGTGTGAATGGGTGTGCCTTGTTTGAAGGTTGGGTGTCAGGCTGGCAACTCAGCACCGTAAAAACCCACTGCCGATCATTAGCAGACTGGAGTTCCACTGTAGTGAACCCTAACCGGGAAAAGCCAAAAGACTTTTATACATGTTGTTAAACAGATGAGAGAATAAAGCTTATGTTAAACCCAGTCAAATATAAAAAATATCTAAAACATCTAAAATATCGAGCATCAAACTATATACAAGGGTGTCTTGATAAATACTTTTGAAATTGCAATTTAAAGAGAATAAATCAAATGGTATTACAGTCAGTTTTTTCAAGCATCTCCATAACTTTCATCCAAGCATTATAATAAGAGGTAATTCTTTCTGTTGTCTTGATTGTAGCCATTTCCATTTGCGATACATTCAGGATGATTTGTTTAGTTTCTTGCAGAGCAAAATATTTTATTAATATATATTTTGATTGCAGATGAGGACCAGCTTGTTTGATCTAGTCTGCCAGGTTCCCTATCTATTAACTAAACTGCAGAGCTTAACCAGGAGTTTATTTCTGTTTTACACCCCTCATTATTATTGCACTCTGTTACCATTTGTGGCTGTATTACCACTTCAGAATGGCCCTTCTGATCATCCAGCACTTATTCTGTGAAATAGTGTTTCCTTTTGTCTTCCCTTACTTGTCCACTTTGTATCTCCAAACTATGCTCTCATATTTTCTTGTGATCCCTTGAGGTATTTACATTTTGTATTCTATTCCTTTTCCGATTTTATGTGAGGTTGTAGTCATTCATTTTTACAGATTTCCTATGATTGCTGCATACTTAACTTAAACAGGTGGTAGTTTTTATTTGCTGGACATATTGAAATAGCTATAATACTGAGTTGGTTGAGGATTTTCAAGTTTGTTATTTTGTCATGTCTTGAAATGTGTCTGATTAGGCAATTTCTAAGTATGCTAAAACTTGCAAGAATGCATTTTTTTTACTTCAGACTTTCAAAATCTTTAAATAAGTAGATACTTTATTCCCCACATCTCCATCAGCCCATCTACCCCCTAACCTTAATAATGATTTTGTTGACACTTGCAGTTTCGAATTCCGTGACATCTGTGCTATACTCTGCCAATATTGTCATGCCACACACATAAATGTTTACAGAACAGATGTATCTTTGAGTTTTATATACATTTTGCCTTTTACATTTGTTAAGAGTTCAGAATTTTTGTTGTCCAACAACTCTTTACTTTGGAAACTCTAAATGTTGACAAAGTCATAAAATCTTCATTTAAGGGCCAGACAGCCTGAAATGCTAGGGAAAGTAAATATAGTCCTATCTGCTTGTTAAAAGTAGACAAAAAGATACTTTAGTCTAGTCTTCCTCTTCTACTTTATTGTATTTATTTAGATAGCTTGTTATTATTGAAAACAGAATATTACAGCTACATAGTGTTTATCCAGACAGCATGCCACTAAGGTATAAACATTTGATGTTACAAGCAAAGGCTTTGTATTCAAAATGAATTTGTGCTACTCTTTATAAAGTAATACTGATGAGAGACATATTAAAAGCATGGTGGTACAGTGGTAGCGTTGTTGCCTCACAGCAAGAGGTTCTCCTGTTTGATTCTCGGCTGGGGTGCCTTCTGTGTGGCATCTGCATGTCCTCCCCGTGGTCAAATGGCCTCTGAAAGACCTGCATGAATGGGTGTACCTTCATTGAAGATTGGGTGTCTGGTTGGCAACTCAGCACCATAAAAAGCTACTGCCAATCATTAGCGGACTGGAGTTCCACTGTGGCGACCCCTAACCAGGAAAAGCTGAAAAGACAAACAAACTGATGAGAGACATGTGTCACTTTAATGGAACAACTAATGCAGTCTGGATAGTTATACTCCAAGCGTCTGCCTCTTTTAAAAACATTTTTTTCTTCAAGTCTGTGCAACTTCATACATAATATATTTAAAGATTAGGGGTACTGGCAGAGAGAATGCCCTGCAAATAATGAAGATATTTTGTACTGTGTGTGATATTTTGAATTGTTAGTTTTATATATTTGCATTACTGTGTGGTTTTTGGTGTTTTGGTTGCAGTGTTTGATGTGAGTTATTTCATTGCATTTGGTCTAATTTTAGAGTTTATTCATTTGATCTAAGCACATTTGAACTAAATGCATTTGGTATCATTTTTGAATATGAAGTATTACATCAATGCTTATTTTATAGAGTAATGTATTTTTTGACTAAGTACATATATAGGTTTGTGATATTACTGCAACAGAATGTTTGGTTAAACTCGCTTACATACACAGTGGGTGTTCTTTGCAAGATCTCATATAGTTGTATATTAGAGTTTGCTGTACTATTGGGCATCCTTGATTAGAACAACATAATTAATTAAAATATAATTAGCAGTTGGTGTGGGAGGTGCAGGGGGGCTTGCCCCATATATATATATATATATATATATATATATATATATATACATATATATATATATATGTATATCTATGTCTTGTATATATATATATATATATATATATATATATATATGTATGTATATATATATATATATATATATATATATATATATATAAAATGTATGTATATCTATGTCTTGTATATGTATGTATGTGTGTGTGTATATATATTTGGGTCTACTTCAGACCATTGAAACGCCATAATATCAAATTACAAAACATCGAGACGGAAACAATGAAATGCCAGAACATCAACGGACGACATGCTCGAACCACGGAACATTGATCTAGGTAGTGAAGTAGTGTGGATGTCCGGTAGTATACAGTAGTGTGGAATGTAGATTGTGGTACAGTGGAGATTGGGAAATTTTCCCTTACCCCACTTTAGTGTGATCTTGAAGTTGGTATATATAATTTAGGGGGTGTGGGGGTGTAGGGAGGGCTTGCCCCCCTACAAAACTGTTCTATCAGGTATATTTGCTTGTTAGATTTGGTTCAATTTTCAATGGTTCTGCACAAGATAGCTTTACAGTGAGGATTGGGGAATTTGCCCTTTTCCCACTGTCATGCAATCGTACAATCTCAGAGTCCATATATATAATTAGCAGAGGTTGTGAGGGGCACAGCCCACCCACATTGGGGTGCTGAGGTGTTTTCCCCTGCAAAAAACAAGTTTTTTTTTTTTCTTTTTTTGATTAGCTGCTGATCAAAATGTTGTGCTTAGTTGCTTTTTGATGGATTCCACTTCTGACAATGTGTCGGACATGTATATGTATGTGTGTGTATAGACACACACACAAAGATAAGTATAGATATAGTGTGAGTGCAGCAACCAAGAGGATATGGAAAGGGAAGGAACTGATTTAAAGCAGACAGTCATATCTAGGATACAAACTTGAAGTGGTTTTGTATAGCAAAATGAAGCTTGGAGTCACCATAAAAGTGCCCTTTTAAAAGATAAATACAAGATCAATAAGCTACTTATAGGTTGTTTGAGATTTTTGACAATTTTTGGTAGTAACACATTCAAAATTTGACAGGTCTTAGATAAATTTTGACCGATGCTAAAGGCAGATAGTTTTTTTCTATGATTGTGCCTGAAAAGCATTGATTTACCTATATTACCTATAGAAGGTGTGGACATTTATAGGAACATGTAGCTAGTTTTAAATATCCTTAAAAAGGCAAAAATAGCCAGCGTTTTGAGGCAAAACAAGTAGATTGTTCCCTCATAGCATATGCTTATTTTGCCCACACATTTGTAAGTTGAACTTTTTCTTTTCATCTGTTACTATCATTAAATATTTGAGATCAAGGAGCTTATTGGGTATCTTTATGAATGGGTAATTTATTTTTGTGACATGTATTTGTGGGGGTATTTTACATGGACCAAACAATGTGCTAATTGAAATCGTTTTCCCCGTCTAAGTGATTTATAATGCTCATGGGAAAAATATGCCCTTTTAAAGCATATGGAATTCATGGGGGGGACTGTATTCACTTTAATTGCTATTGATAAAATTACAAAATAACCTAGATGCCCTTCAAACTCTAGGGCTGGATGTGTTTTATAATTAATAGGTGGTTTACATAGTTATAATTTTAATGTGATATCAGATATTTTGAGTCAATTTTTAGATCATAATTAATGAAGCTATATAAATGTCTACTTTATTTTGACCTTCATTTTTTAATGCCTCTTTACCACTAGATGGTTTATTCTTTTGTGATGTTTGGAGTGGTCATCATTCCATTTATGATTGATAATCTTGTCAGTAAAACTTGTGGACATTTGGGATTAACTGTTTATTGCTTTATCGGCATCAATTTGACCATCTGATAACATATTTGGTTGGTCTTAATTTAACTTTTTTGTGGAAGCCACTTTTGGGAGAGAGATGGAATCTATATTGACATTTTAATGCAAAGGAAATATGGAGAATTTCATGGAATGATATTTTTATTGTTTCAACACTTTCAGCATAGTGTACTTTTTACCATTAGTCTGGTGTCCGTGGTTATATTTTCTGTGGTACCTTGAGTGCTTTTCATAGTCAATGCTGAGTCAAATGCTTGATAATGTGGAGGGCCATTCCCCTCCAAAGGAATTGTGTTACGAAAGGGAAACTTCTGCAATCTGTCAGTAATTGTTTTGCTTGAGTATGCAAAAGTGAGCAAACTAATCAAGTTCCAATAGTGGGTCAGGCACTGGGGAGGTGGGGGAGCAGCTTGTCTTAGCAGTTCCCACTCAGCATAGAATGAAGGCGTGACATACATCTTGAAGTGCTAATGGTTGGCAGTCTTTAAGATACAGAAATAAATATAAAACTTATAAAAAGTAGACAAAAAAAGAATGCAATGTTCCAACAGACCAAAAATAGGTAAAAACAGTAAAATAAAATATTTCTGCAAAATGTTTCAGATCATAATCCGAATCAAACTGAAGAAAGTCACATTAAAATGGACATAGTTATCTATACAATTTATAAAATATGACAGCAACAACGCACCTGTGGTGTTTGTAAGAGTAATACAGAAAGATAGAATGCAAGAAGGGTTCCTCTATGGGTGGTTGGTTGTTTTCTGGCTTTAAAACTAAAATCTGTATATTAATTATCCATTCTAAGAACTCAACTACCGTAAGAGTACTTAATATGATGTTTTTAGTCAGCTATATATTTTATTTATTGCATACGAACAAATACAGTCAACAAGAATATTTTGTAGTATAGTGTCCATAGTATGCTGGACAAACTTAAGTGTTGATTTTTGTGGTCAAAAGAATAGTACAGACTTTTTTATTGTATAAACAGATGAGTACTGCAGATTCCAGTCATGGAGACTTTAACATCCCTATAATTTAGTGTTGTGATTCCTGTTTTAGACAAGGTTTTCTCTATGCTTGGCATACTCTGGTCCATTAAAATCTGATAATGAAACGTGTGTCAACAATATTGCCTTTAGACTGTTTGTGGTTATCAAGGAATTCATAACAAAAGAGTAATCCTGTTACGTACTCAAGCGAATGGCATGGAAGAAAGTTGTATATCTACCAGAAGAAAAGCTGCAAGTATTGTCATTGTTAAGAGTGCCATGCAAACAGCGAATATTTACCCTATAGAGAGTGAGTACAGGCATACAACATCCAAAAAATAAAAAAAACACATCAGCTAACAAGGGCTGCCAACTTCTCAAATGCCCAAAGTAAGGCATTTTAGCAAAAGAAAAAAAAGGGAAAGAGATTTTTCTGAACAAGCTGTACACATATTTAGTGTCAAAGATTGGATTTCACCGTATCAAAAATAAATGCCCATCATCGTTGCATAATTTTTGGGGGCTTCTGTTTCATTTGTTAAGGAGTTTCATGTATAGTATCATCACTGTATTACTATTATGATGGTGATTATTAATATTGTTCTTGTTATTTTGCCAAAGTTAGAGGAACATTGGAAAATCATAGGACATTTGTCTCTTCATGCTTTTTTCTAAAAGACACATCTGCTCAAATAGGGACTCTTTTTGTGACAGAGGAGCAGGTGATAACCTTATAGCAGCCTGAGTTGTAAGCATGAATTTACAAACAAAATTATTTCTGTTAATGAGACAAGTAAGAAGCAGAGGCAACTCACGGTACTAGCTTTTGGGCTGCAGTCCCCCAGCTAAAAATGTGCTAACTCAGAAAGTTGACTATTATTTTTATATTAAAAATAATAACCGGCTTTCTGTTGCATTCTGGATGAGCAGAGTTCCAAGGAAATACGAGAAAAAAAATCTTCTTACGATTACCAGGGTGTTTTGAAAATAGACCAGCATTAGGCTTCTGTATCACCAACTGGGTTTGATCAGCGACATTCAGAAGTATCACTCAATGAGCAACTCGGCGAACTGCTGCATGATGCAGAGAGGAGCCCTTCCTATTGGCTCCTGAGCCAAGAAGGAAGTCCTTAATATGGACGAAGAAGCAAGAGTGGTCTGCGGATAAAAGTGACATTATAGTCATTTGTTTAAAATAAGCATTTATTATTCTGACTTTGCAAAACAGAATTAGTGTGCACTATTTCTTTCACTGTCTGTAACAGTCTAACATCAGTATTGCACTCAATAAGTAGCTGTCTGTGATGATTTGGGGAAAGATGTTTGTGATAGTAACTGATCATTGGCTGAGTGTTGCAATGAGTAGTGTTGCCATATAACAACACTTGGTTCTCCTGTTTTGTTTTTGGTTGTTCATTCCTTCTATGCACAGTCCTTTTCTCTTTGTGGATTTTATGCAAGTGTTTTGGTTTCTTCTCCCAGGTACTCAGCAATATAATATATGCCTCTGGCCATTTGTTCTTTTACTTTTCATCACAATCTAACACCACAGTGGTACACGAAGATAACTGTCTTTTTGAGGGTTAGGAAGAGAGACACTATTCCCAGAAAGACTGACTATATTTCCTTACTCATGATTTTCTGTACAGACCATCATCATTAAGTTAGAAGTTAAAGGACAATAGTGGGATTTTATCATTAAATGCTCAACTTCGCTGTCCTACATACAGATTGTTTTGACATTATCAATTTGACTGGACATGTTTTCAGTAGTGTGGAATTAAAAGTCTTAAAGTATGGTTTTAATTTTGTACCTTATAGTAAGGCCAATTACAGTAAAACTGTAGTTGATGTTAAGAAATGTACTAGAAATTTAAATTTAACATATTTAATGCATGATTTACCACATTCTGACAATGTTTTAGTTAAACCTTCAACCTTTACACCTAGGTTGCATCACACCATTAAGGTGTTTGAACAATTGTGTATTAAGGACCTTAGTAAAACGTTAAAAAGTAAAAGGAATAGTAAGGATAATTTAAACAATGAGGAAAGAAAGGCTTTGGGACATCTTAAATCTTTAAGAAATACCTTTAGATTTATGAAAAGTGATAAGGGCTCTAATGTAGTCATCATGGAGCAAAAGGTATACCAGAATAACATGCTAGAAGTTTTAAATAATCAGGATGAATATCAACAGATTACTTTATTTGATATTCATAAACGATTTAGATTTATTAATTCCTATTTATATGATGCTCTTATGTCTGGTTTTATTAACATTGAGTTATATAATTTTTGTTTAGTACAGCAACCTAAAATTGGGGTGATTTTTGGAATTCCAAAAATACATAAAGACCCAAACAATCCCCCTTTCAGACCTGTAGTCTCGTCCCCTCATTCTATTACTGAAGGCATCTCTTTGGTTTTAGATGCCCTATTGGGACCCCTTTTAAATGATAATCCATCTTTTGTGAGAGATTCTTGGCATTTTTTAGAGAAATTAAAAATTTTTGCTAAAAATGAGATATTTGACCCCAAAAAAAACATTATTTTCACCCTTGATGTGATATCTTTGTATACCTGCATTCCGCATTGTGATGGAATTGAGGCAGTACGCTGTTATTTATCTAGAAAGAAATTATTTTCAAATGATATTGTTTCAGCTATTTGTGGATTTTTAGAAGTTGTATTGGAAAACAACTTCTTTATGTTTAACAACCAATACTATAAACAGAAAAGGGGAATTGCTATGGGGTCCTCTGCTGCTCCTGCTTTTGCAAATATAGTAATGGCGTGGTGGGAGTTGGAAATATTATCAGTGTTGAAAGAAAAATTTCATATTAATTTCTTTTGTAGATTTATTGATGATTTGATTTTTGTAATTGAAGGGGATGCTACTACTGTTGAGGCGTTTATATCTAACATTAATTTATTGTCTGATTTTTTGAAATTCACGAAAGGTGATGTTGGTCTGATGGTGAATTTTTTGGACATCTGTTTATGGTGGGACCTTAATGAAAATAGGTTTCATAGTAAAATACATAGGAAACATACTTTCACTAATGGATATTTACATCACAATAGTAATCATCCTAGGCACATGATTAAAAATATACCAAGAGGCCAATATATTAGAGCAAGCCGCATGACCAGCAGGACTGAGGACTTAGTTTCGGAATTTCATTTTATAGCCTCTATGTTTTTGGACAGAGGGTATGATGAATATTCCTTGATAGCTAGTGGTAATGAATTTTTAATAAGCATCATTCTCATTTTCCTGCTATTTTAAATGATTCTATTAATAACAATATGGTTAAGGCAAAACATTCTAATTCAGATAGGTTAAATTCTGAGGTAGTATGTTCATTTGATATGAGTGGAGACATGGACAGCATTATATCGGTACTTACAAAAAACTGGAGAGTTATTCAAGGTAATTATGATATTACACGAGTAGTTGGTGATAAGCTTTGTTTTGTATTTAGGAATACTAATAATCTTAAAAAAATGTTGGAATATAACAAATGTGTATCAAAGAAAGTTAATGTTGGTAGGAAAGGCATGTTTTGTTGTCAGGATTGCAGAATATGCCGATATATCTCTGTAGGGTCCAGCATTTCTATAGTAAACAATGAGAGAATTTTTGAAGTACCAGGTTTTGCAAACTGTAATTCCTGTGGGGTGGTATATGTTGGCATGTGTACAGCATGTCCAGCGTTTTATGTGGGAATGACCACATGGAGTTTAAGTACTCGTATTAAAGAACATCTATATAGTATAAAGTGTAAGGATGACAAGAATGCATTATATAAACATTCTGTAGTGTGTCCATTTTTTAAGAAATTTGTGTTTTCTGTTTTAGAATTATGTGAACCAGATAATAGAGCTGGTGATTTTAAAAATTATTTGGAACAAAGAGAAACATTATGGCAAGTTAGATTAAATTCCGACACGTCTCCGGGTTTAAATGAGACTATTAATGTTAAATGTTTTTTAAAATATAGAAAATTAGGGATTAATAAGCAACGAGATTTATCCCATTTTTTGGTATTTGAGTACTGTGTTTTTAAAAAATTTTAATGATTGTGTTAATTGATTAATTAGGTATGTATTTAAGGAATGAGTTTTTTGTGGGTAATTGTATTCTGATGAAGTCGTGAGATGAAAGCGGGCATTAAAGAAGTTTATACGCTATTTGGTTTGGTTTATTGCTGATCTACGTGTTACCTCCAGCTTTGCCATTTTTTGAATTTATTGGTGCCTGGTTCTTGGTTCTATTTGCGACTATTCCCAGAAAGACAGACTATGTTTCCTTACTCATGATTTTCTGTACAGACCATCATCATTAAGTTAGAAGTTAAAGGACAATAGTGGGATTTTATCATTAAATGCTCAACTTCGCTGTCCTTTTTCTCCCTGTTTACTGTCTCTGCTATTAATAAACAACAATGCAGCATTTAAAATATTTAAATAGACTTTCTGTCTACTAGAACAGTACCTTACTGTACTGTGGTTGTTTCACTTTCAAAAAAACTTTTATCCCACCCTGGAAGAGCTTGCTACAGTCTCCAATTTACTGATGTCATCAAGGCTAATGAATGCAGGTAGTTTTCTGGCCAGTTCCCTCGCCAAACTGACATCACCACAACCGTCCTAAAAACCCACCCCATGCTGTGCTGTCACAGATCCCTGGTTCTTCCCCTACTCAAACAGAAAGTAAAGGCTAGAACAAGGAAATGGTACGAGTCAAGTCTCCTGCTGTGAGCTGTCAATTACAGCAGGTAATAGCTCAAAATACCCTTAGCACTTTGACAGCCAGGGAAGTTAGGTGTGAGGGGGTTGGGAGATGAGTCAAAGTAGTACAATTCAGGCTTCACAAAATACTGCAATTTAGCTATTCTAAAAAGAAGCAGCAGGAAAAACTACTTTGAAAGTCTGTTCTGTGGCATTTCCAGTTTTTGTTTTAAGTAGTCATTGACTAGCATGAAATGTTACTTAAAATGAACTGACTGAAAGACAGTAGTGTATGCATGTAGAATCAATGCAGTGACAGGAGCTTTTGGAAGGAGGCCTATGTGATGTCATTTTTTACAGACAAGCACTGCTTTGTGAGATACTTAGAGGAAAACTAAACAATCAGAATTACTTCAAGATGCCAGACCCTATGAGGTCAGGCTCAGAAATTAAGTATAAAAATATTTAAAAACCTATAAATAGTCCCAGAGTGGTGTTAAAATGTAGGAAACCCCAAACTATGATGACATAAACATGTTTTTGAGTCTATGGATGTGGTTCTCCTTTAAAAAAGCTAATATGACTTCCAGGGTCCTAGCAGATCCCCATCTTAATTCAGTTATTTCCACCAGGCTTAAATTGCAGTGGTGTCTAGGCCAGTTAGAGTGATAAAAGCATGGGGGTGTGCTAAAAAGTAAGAAAAAGGAAGAAAAAAGTACTTTGTCCAGATGATATGGGGCCAGAATTAAGGAAAAATCGAGGAGGACAGTGAAAAAGTGCAGGAGAGACTACTGGGTAACAAGGGGACACATGGAGTGTTGATTACAGCCTCTAAGTTTTACATAGTCAGTAAAGTGGATATAATGAGTGAATTTGCACTGAAGTAGTCTGTGGATGAAAGTGAATGACTGCATCTGTTTGATCATTGGTAATGGTTGTTGACCTGCTGTATTAAAGCCCCGCCCCACTGTATTTGACTCCTCCCATTCAGTTGCTACTTGCAGCCCACCTTAAAAGAGTAAGATGTAGGAATCTGCAGAATAAATGATTGACAAGATGATTCCTGGGATTCAGAAACATGCATATCACAACTGAGATCAAGCTACCACAAGTATGCCTTATAGTACAACATATGCTATAGCCAATTATTAATTAACTAATTGAGATTTCACGGTCCAATCCACTACTAATAAAAAAAAAAACCCATGAAAATGGCAGACCCAGCTAAGGTAGAGAGACAGGCATACAGACAGAGATTCCTGCAGCTGTAGCCAGTAATCACATGAAGAGAAATGGTGAGTAAGTAGCCAGTAAGTGCTAAAGCACATGGACATTCACTACATATGAATACTACAAGAAAGATTGCAAGCCACAGAAAAGGAACTACAGCAATGTTTGTATGTGTTTTTATAACTTTAAAATGGATGGAAATGGAGATAGAAACCTATTGGTGGAAATGTAAGATATGCTGCCAGATTCATGAATGACTTATTTTTGCTCTGCTATTGTGTGAGCATCGCAACATGATGCACATACAATAGAGCACTATTTTGTATTCATTAAATGGCTCTACACATCGTGTACAACTGCCAAATAAAGTTAAACAGCATAGAATGCTAATTAAATCATAAGCAGCTGAATTGCATACAAATTAACCAATCCAATATGGCAGACCCATTCGGAAAGCTATAACGTAACTGTGTAGACATGTTGTAGCCCTTGGCTATGAAAACAAAAACCTGTTGGAATACAACCATCATCATACTTAGAAAAAAAAAGCAGTGTTAGGGGCTGCTGCATAAATATATTGCTGATGCTGCAGACAGACCTCTTCCAAGGAAAAGAAGGGTGTTCAGACCCTGTATAACATATAATGGACTGCATGATATTGAAATAGTGGGGAGATACAGGTTTGATAGGGAAAGTCCTAGGTGAAATCCAGGGGAATCTATACCAGTGGAAACTAAGGTATGTGTAGGATTAAGGATATTAGCAAATGATACATTCCAGAGACCCACATGCAATATACTAGGGATGTCACAGGTCTTAGCTTCTAGAATATTTCACCAGTATCTATATGCTATGCTACAACATGCAGGAGAATACATCTATTTTCCATGCACACCAGAGGAGAGAGCAAGAACAATGTATGAATTCTATGCTGTAGCACACTTCCCTAAAGAGACTGTACTCATATAGAAATAAAAGCCCTACCTGGTGAACCAGAAAGGACATTTATCAACAGGAAGGGGTTACACTCAATCAACTACCAGGTTGTATGTAATGCCTGAGGGATCATCCTGAGTATCTGTGCAAGCAACCCAGGCAGTTATCATGAATCCCACATGTGGCACAACTTACAGCTTTGCACAAGGTTTGCTAGGGTGATGTTCAACAAGGCCATCTACTGGGTGATGCAGGTTATGCACTGGATTCATGGCACATGATATGCATCAGAAATGCACATACACTCACAGAAGGATACAACAATGCCGTACTCAAACTAAAAACATCATAGAGTGTTATGTTGGCATGCTGAAGTCACGTTTTCACTGTCTAGACATATTGGGTGTACCCTGCAGTATGACTTGGGCACCTGTGCAGAAATTCTTACAGTCTGTGCCATGTTGCACAATATCATCTTGAGGAAACAGCTACAACAGAAACAGAAGGGGCTAGGACTACACATTCCTGGACCACAGGCAGGATCAGTATCTCCTGCTCATACAGACAAGAAAACTGAGGGGAACCTCTAACTGCAGAGGTAGCTGGCAGATGTAGGTGTACACAATATGCCCTTGACCTGGCTAAGAGGCAAAGGATAGCACACACACTAACAACTTAACACACTTTTTCTGAGGTTCAAATCCATACAGTATGAAGGGACTGCAGCATTTATTACTCCACGTCTAGGAATCATTGTCATCATAACTTTATATACTTTTTATTACTGTTTCTTGCCTTGTGAACTTGCTCGCTGCTGAACGGCATGCAATCAAGCTTACCTACCTAAGGAAAAAAAGTAAAAATGTTATTCTGGCAGCTTTCTGCAGCATAAATGGGCTTAGCAGTGATGTGTGGCCGTGAACACTGTGACAGTACCTACTGGAGAAAGTCCACCTTTTAATCTAGCTTTCTCTGTGATACAAGGTATAAATATACTGCATTTTGGAATATCATACAGGTGGGTCAAGGTTCAAACCCAGATAATACTTCAGAATGCAATCTCTGACAACACTTTGGTTAGGAAGTTCACACTGCATACAAGTGGCTATCATAATTATGTTTATTGCAAGAAATTTTCAGTAATGCTTTGATATCCTTCAGTGAAAATCATCTTCTCTGTGAACATGGCTCAACTCTGTGTTTAGGACAGCATGTATAGTGAAGTATGTATGTATGCATCATACCCCTACTCTATTGGCCATCTCATGAAAGTCTATCCATCTAATATACATATACAAACAGTAATAATGGCTCTTTCATGGGAATGTATTTAACATGACTTATTAAAATCACACACACACAGGTCTATCTGAAGTCTATCTCCATCTATCTCCATCTATCCTGAATGCAGTTTGTCCATAATAAAGATGATTAAAAGAAGGTTCTCCTCTAGCACTGATGAATAATCAAACTGCTTTAAATTTATGCATTAATATTTACTTAGGTTTGAGTCCAAGATTTGTTAACTAACCTTTTACAGTTTTTAATTCCAGAAGGTTATTGCAAAATCATCCTATTTAACCTTCAAAATACCAAGTATAACAAGCCCAGCTGTTGAGGCTGTCGGTATTGACTGTCTGAAAAAGTGTGAATATGTTTAGCATCGCACATAGCAAACCTTACTGCCATGCCTCACGCCTCCACTGCTGTTTGATAAAATACCTTCTGCCTTGCTTACAAGTGCCTCTTTGTGCTTATCATCGCACAAATGCAGTTTGGCATGATTGTGCGTGTCAGTGCACTAGCCGTTAAATGCAATATTGGAATTAGATGCCAATTCATCCTTAGAGTTGCTGCTTGACTTCTTCAGGCATGGCTGGTGTGGGAGATGATGGTGCTAAATTTAGAGCACAGAGGTGGGGTGTGGAGAAAGGATTTTTTTTGGCTATTTTTGAGAAGGCAGAGGCTACTTGTTTGCAGGTGATTAAACTAGGTGTCAGTGTAAGACTGACACTTGGAAAGAGTAGCCAAAGCTGTCTCCAGTGCAATTGGCATCACACACACTGCACAGAATTGCTGTCACCTCTATAGTGACCTTAAACGACACAAGAAGGACCTCCTTTGCTGATGGAAGGATGAGTTTAGGACTGCTAACATCCCACAGTTGTGTAAGTATACTGCCCTATCTAAAGGATACAAAATACAGTACCCAGGCAAGACTGTTATGCTTTCATGTCTCTTCTTGCCTTCTTCTGTTTTGTACAGCTGCTAGTGAACCATGAGGTACACCAAGAGAGGTTAACTCACCTCAGGGAGGCACAGAGTACGTATGCATCAGGTGTTAATGTAAGCATAATAAGTATTGTAATTACATGCAATATGGCAATGCTGTAATAAATAGTGAAGTTTATTATTTCGGAACAGTGTAATTGATTAATGGTACAACAGAGTAAGACCTTCCCATCATACCTGGATGTGGCAAAGGTGTATAGACTGGATAATTATAAGAGTTCATTGTCTAAAATTATACAGTCATGTGATATGCCATGGATGTAATTCTTTCTCTTATTTGTCTCACCTCACCTTCTCTCTCTCCCACCTTTTTTTGTGGTGGTGGGAATATTTTATATTCTAAAAAATGTTCTGTTGTCATACATTTCTGCTTACAAAAACTGACATGCAGCACAAAGAGGTAGACTGACCACTGCATATTGACCCACCATCCCTCCACAGGTTGCAACACCAGTACCA
Organism: Protopterus annectens; assembly: GCF_019279795.1. Lineage (NCBI taxonomy): Eukaryota > Metazoa > Chordata > Ceratodontiformes > Protopteridae > Protopterus > Protopterus annectens. Next base: position 1,091,861,715 of record NC_056732.1, read on the forward strand.
GCACTTCGGGGTGCCAAGCTGTCAGCACTGCCTCCACAGCGCCTGCCGTACCTGCTCCAGCTGCAGCAGTTAGCTCTGCCACAGTAACTGGTGCACTGGTAACCTATAGAAGAAATATGGGGGTTGGGATAATAGTCAAATATTTACCTCACAGATACAAGGTACAGGGTTTGATTCTCACCCTCGAAGGAAATTGGCTAACACACAAGGACAGCTATTCTAGCATTTACCTATGAACCTATTAGAGGAGGTGGTGATTTTGTCACCCACCAAGAGCTGACAGGGCTGGGGGAGGGTATTATGGAAAGAGGCCTTGGTGCCTGAATTGGCCATGTTGAAAAGGTGCTTCATCGCATTGCCAAGATGATGCCATGCTGAGCACTGACATAGGAAACTGAGACAGTGACAACAGTTCTGAAGGTGAGAAGTAGATTCTGAATGTTTTCAGGCTTAACGTGGGTGTGCCTCTGATATCCCCTACCTTTGGCCAACCATGGTGTCCCCAAACCTTTTGTATCCATCACCATCCTTGTCTGTCTACTTTGTCCTGCATGTCTGCACCTGCTTCCTCACCTAACCTTCCTACCCAACCCTAACATTTCTATGCACCTTCCCCAACATTCCTCTCTTTGAAATAAAGAAAATGTAAAAAAATGAGCACCTGTCCCACAAAAAAAAATAATGACCCATACATAGCTGTCCACTTTGCCTATGTGTCTTCTTGAGACACTTGATTTGATGCATTTGGATGTGCAAAATTATTCTGTTGTCACCTTCTCTGTGTGGTGACAGTTTGAAATCAGCAAATTCTAGATACACTTATACATTTTGTTTGTGAAGAAGTGGATAACTATGGTTGTCTCCCACTACCATCATGAAAATTTCTCAATTCTTTCCCTGTGGTCTTCCCTCTGCTTGCCCACCCCCACCCCAATTTCACTACTTTCCTAACAACCCAATTTTCACATGTTTAATCTGGTCAAAAAATAGAATCACGCACAGCATACATGGCCAAAAATGGCCCATAAGAAAGCCTTCACTTTTTGTTCTCAGCCTTAATGCAAGGTTTGGCATTGTGCACCAGTGACAAGTGATGGTGAATGACTGTTCATGTGCTATGGCAAGTTTTAGTCAGTTGTTGCCATCACTCACAGTAATCTGGCTATCCTCACCCAAAGGTACATAAACATGCTAAACTATCAGAATACAGAGTAAAGGCACAATAAAGGCAATGCTTTGCAGCAGTTACTCACACGGTTTTTTGACTATCACATGTAACAAAATGAACTTCCTCTATGGAGTGTTGACATAACTTGTTTGAAGATTGTTTTTTGGACATAGCATCAAGGGTTCAAGTCCAGATGTATGTCACAGTATTTCTTACTGTGAAGGTATACTTCTTTGATGTCATTTGACATAAATCTTAACTTTTATCTGTTAACAAACTTTCATGAACTGATATTGAACAGTGTTGCAAAAAATATTTGCAAACAGATCCATGCACATAGACAAATTATTAAACCACCCTTACTCTACCCATGTCAGCATCTGTGTTTTCCTGTCCTACCTTTCCACCACAGCCATCACTTACAGGTACAGAACCTGACTGATTAATACTGAGGACACACCATTAAGATGTACATTAATGACTCACAACACCACCCTTTCATATGTGTCTCTATCTCCACCCTCCCTTGCCCCTTTGTACTATTGACTATTCATTAGGCTGATGGATGTAAATGTAATGTTATGATATTGACTGTCTGCTATTGCTTTGCTGAAGAATAAAAGCGACATCTTTCATTGGCTACAGAGGGTATCACTGTCTCATCATAGGTGTGAGTTTGACATGTGTGAAGTAGGATTTCCTTGGTGGGCTCTAGAGATAATGGTCAAGTATGTAGACATAATTCTTCTTGACAACGGTTCATATCCAGCATTAGGTGAAATGCATACTGCCTGTTTTTATAAGTGTCTTTCCTGTGAATGAGTTGCCAGTGTATCTCTGTAAACCCCTTCTGTTTTATCAGTTGTAGTGCTTAGCAGCTGTGTGACAGCTGGCAGTTTGTGATTGTAATATGTTGTGCTGATTGGCACTTCAGGTGTTATTGCATAATGTGGTGAGTGTTTACCTTACACCTCATTCTACAACCAGTTAACTTGTGATGTCCTTGGAAGCATGTCTTTGTAGTACATAAAAAAATATTTCAGTAGCTATTACATTTACAATTTTGCCAGGAAATATATGTATAATAGTCATTCCTAGGTATTCTGAAAGTCATGATAAAAAAGTTAATATAATAATCACATTTTGACACTATTTGTAAAATCATCTGTATACTGGAGGTGAACCCTGCTGCAACTCCACTTTTCTATTTAGCTGAGAGACTTCACACCTTGTGCCATAGACAAAACTAGGTTAACAGGTGAATTTTCTCTCCTAAGTATTGTCCAGAGTGCTGATGGCCAACATCGCCACTAAGTCTGTTTGTACTAAAGAAGGCAAACCAAAGTCTTTCACTTTTTCCTTCAGTAGGCAACATTTTTTTTTGTTCACAGCCTAGCACCATGCAAACAAGGGAGGCAAAACAGTACACTTCATTTTTAAACTGAGCTTTGGAGCTATCATGGAAAGGTATAATACAACATCCAGAGCACCACTAAACACTCGTACTTCACAGTCCCATTTCAACACATCAAAGTATCATCATGCATACATGCAGTAACACTTCAACCTTTGTGCAAATATGTTTCTCAGCATTGCACCTTAGGAAAAGATTTGGCACAAAAATAAGTATTGCTACTGGATGATATTACTTCATTACATGAAAACTGTATAATGTATTGATGTGAAATACAGTGAACTGTGTGGTTAATTGACCACTTCATTCTGGACAGTTGGCTCTGCACTACAACGCTAACATTTACAAATGATATACAACCACATACAACATTGACATACAGAAATCACCATGTATAATCTCTCCTGCTGTGGAACATTAAGTATTGCTTGGTATTTACAGGCCACATTGCCCATGCATGAGCACATACCAGAACTAATAGTAGTAACATTCATTTGTGTTTACATGCAGTCATCATAACCTGATGATCCATGAATGATTCATTGTTCATCCTGTATTTCACAAGTATGTGTGTCTAATATACACAAGACAGGTAACTACATGTCACTCTCAGTTTTGCAGTATGCATTAATGACACCATTGCTTACATAAGTCAGCAGTATGTATGTATGTATTATTGAGCATAACACTGACCTTACTCCATCATATCAGCACATATAGATTTGCACAAAACCTTCAACATCACAATATCATCTCCGACACAAAATGAGATGCTTATCCTACCTACACTGCACTGTCAGGTTATAAAGTCAGATTTATGCAGTGGTGCTTGCTTTAAGTGCTGTGACCTCTAAACTGCATAGGAGGTTCTAATCTCATGGCAGTTAACGTGTGTGTGTGTGTGTGTGTGTGTGTGTGTGTGTGTGTGTGTGTGTGTGTGTGGCTTTGTTTCAGACATGACCTCAGCTGCTACTATCCACAATACAGTAGCAGCCAGGAGTTAATTTTAAATTGCAGAGTAAGTCCACATCAATTTCAGACCCTTCCCACAACATCATCTTGTCTGCTAAACAACAGTGATGCCATCCTGCATAAAGTACACTCTCACACTGTACAAGTCAGACTTCTGCAGTGGTGCTTCTGTTAAGTACTGTATCATCTAGATTCTATAGCTACATAAGTATGGGGTTCTAATCTCACAACGATCAACGTGTGTGTATGTGTATGGTGTTGCACAGATATTACCTGAACTACTGCTGTCCACAATGCAGTAGTAGCCTGGAGTCGAATTTAAACTGCAGAGTGAGTCCACATTAATTTCAGACCATTCTAGCGACACCATCTTTAGTGATGTCATCCTGCATAAGGTGCACTCTCATACTGCATAAGTCAGACTTCTGCAGTGATGCTTGCATTAAGTACTGTATTCTCTAGATTGCATAGATAGGTAGGGGGTTCGTCTCATGACAGTCAGAGTATGTGGTGACAATGAATATAAACATCCAGTTACAGAAGAGATTTTTTTATTTTCATTGTTTTGCTACATGTAAAACTAGGAATGTTGTATATTTAGCTACTTGTGAACAGTGTCCTTGTTTCTGTGTGAGCAAAACCAATAGGATGTTGAAAGAATGTACTGCTGAGCATCTCTCTAATATACATACAAAAATTAGCAATGCCTTAGCAAAGCATGTAATGGATATGCAAGAGCCACACAGATTTACTTTGAATGATAACGATTGTTAAAAAAGCCCTAGGGGAGGAGATATAGTTCTTAATACTGAATGTACTGAATATAGGTGGATTAGTTATTTCCCTGCAGATGCTTATCCAGGGTTAAATGAAACTGTTAGTGTCAAAACTGTTTTAAGGAAGAGTGCCCCTTGTATTAATTAACTGTATTGAATTATTATGTTTAAAGATTTTTTATTTATTTGTTTATTAAATTATCATGGATGTGCTCTGATTGGTTAATTAGAGTTATTTGTGATATATAAATTGACACTGAATGCTTTAGAGTTGTGTAGGCATTGAAGAGTCATCTTGAAAGCTTTGCAAGTAAAATGTATTGTCTTTTTTGTAGTAGATTTTTAAGTTCCTTGGTTTGTGGATGTCATTTTTGTCACTGAATTTCCTATAAGACTATTATATCTAAATGTCTGCTTTACATGCCTCTCAACTGTCCAGACTTTCGAAGAATGTCCAGATTTTTGCCCCATATTTTTGGTTTACTCCTCATAAGATATCTGTTTGTTTATTTTTAATAGGATCATAAGAAGTTGTACTAGGCTAATGGCCCTAGGGCCCTTACAAGCCTAGCCAAGTTCTACCCTTATTTCCATGATCAGTACTTATTGCCCCTATCCAAGAGGGACACAGGTAGAACCCCTGGGGTGAATTTATGATTACCCTATCCAATCATCCAGATTGCATTTGAAGAGGGCCAATGAGGTGCTTTGTTTGACGTGAACTGGGAGTCTGTTCCAAAGGTGTGGTAACCTCTGGGAGACAAATCTGTCCCTCTAGCAGGTTCTGTTAATATTGCATACCAAGTTAAAGTCTTTAGAGCAAGTAACAAGTGTACCATTTGACATGCGGCTTTGCAGGATTTCCAGTAAAGCAGGGTCAGCCATTGCCTTATATGCAAGGCAGATATCACCTCTGAGTAGTCTGTATGAAACAGAATAAAGAGACAGTGATTTCAGATGAACCACATAGGATAGATGTGGAAGACCTTGAATTTTGCTGAAGACCTTGAATTTTCCTCATGAGGAACCTTTGTGGTCTCTCCAGTTGCTGCAGGTGCTTGGAAAGGTACATACCAAAAGGGACATTTTACTCAATTATTGGCCTGATGAAGGAAAAAGACAGGGACATAACTTCTTTTTTTTCTGGAGGCAGTGCTCTCACCTATGAGATGAGAACTATAGAATGTTTTTCTTACCACTGTGGAGACATGATGATCAAAGATAAGGTTGCTGTCAACCTGTGTGCCCAGGTCTCTCACCACTGAGTGCATGCTTTAGGGTGTTTCTATTGATGTGGTAGTTAGCAGGAACATCGCTCTTACCAAAAAGGATGATAATATATTTTTTTGCTTTGAGTTTAAGGCCATGACTTTGGCACCAATCATTTGTTTGTATAAGACCCTCTTGTAGGATGTTAATATTATTTGGAGATTCTATGACTGCTCCCAGTTTGCAGTCATCAGCAAATTTTGTTTGCCACACACCTTTACTTTTTGCTTGTACTTTGGAGAAATAGATCGAAACTGCAAACATCCCAGGACTGATCCCTGTAGAACACCACTGGTTGCAGGTCTGCTCTTAGAGGTAGATTCCCCTATTTTGACTAGGTGTTCTATCAGTGAGCCAGTTAGTAACCCATCTAGCAATATAAGGGTAATACCTAGCTGGGTACGTTTGTCAATGATGCCTGAGTTGGATATACAGCAGACTCCCTCTTATCTGATCTCCGTGGGATCGGACCTTAGGCTGGAAAAATGAATGGCTGGTTAATCAGAAAAAGCATACAAAATAATATTTATAGGTTATAAATCAACTAGAAAAATAGGATTTGTGTTAGTATGCATTTTTCCAATGAATATGAGGTCTAAAACTCAAATGTCTGTCATTATTTAGCCCAGAGGAGGCAGAAGTGGTGTTCTTCTCTGTTGTCTTTTGCTAGGACTACAGAAGAAATTTGATGGCCGGTTAAAGAGGAGGCCAGTTAGAAAGGCCAGATAAGAGGGAGTCTACTGTAGTATCAAAAGCCTTAGCTAAGTCTAGGTAGGCTGTATGCACAGATTTCCTCTTGTCTAGGGCCTTGTTGACTGTCTCAAATAAATCCACCAGGTTTAACAGGCATAATCTCCCTTTGAGAAATACAAACTGGTAGGGTCGGGTGTTTGGAGATTACCTATATCTTTATTGATAAGGTCCATGATGATTTGCTCCATAGCCTTGCAGATAAGGCTAGTCAGGCTAATAGGTCTGTAGTTCTTGGGGACAGTGGAAGCACCACCTTTGTGCAAGGGAATAACAGTGGTTGTTTTCCATTCATCTTGGAAGATGCTTAGACTATTATTTGAAAGAGTACCCAATGGTGTTGATATATCTAAAATATAACATAAATTGTATATATTTTATGTTGAGGTAAAAGAGAGGAATACTGAGGTAATACCTATTTACATCTCTCTCAGGGGTGGGTAAGGTGTACATGTCCAGATGTGCACACCTAATAGTAGAATCTCCAGTGAAAACCAAAAACCTCACAACAGTGCTTGCTTTAATTGGAAAGGGCCTTCTGAGGTGCATATCACTTTCTGAAAGTGAGTGGTATGCAGTTACTAAGCCCATTTGTACACCCAACCCTGTAGTATGTTCCTGACATCAGCTGTGGGGTTAATGACACACTAATGCATGGTTGGAAATTCACTACATAGCTAGATAGGTAGCTTCTCTATGAAGACAATGCCACAGCACCGAGGAGAATAAAATATATTTTCTAACTTTTAGCTGAATGTTAGAGTGTTAGTTCTTTTACTTTTTATTTGTGTGAAAGTCTTACAAAACCATGTCTCTGAGATGTGTGAGGGCTCTTTCTCTGCTGGTTGATCCTTATCCACAGGAGGAACAAATGGGCCATAGAACTCTTGCCTTCAGGTGAAATGAACAAGGAATGAAGCCTGATGACTCATGGCAGGTGCTAGAAATAGAGCAAATGAAAAAAAAAAAGGTAAATAAAATTAATGTCATGGCTGGATCCATTTCAGACAGACCCTAGTTCATTTATTTCAGTCATCTGCAAATTATGTTTCTTAGTTCATAAGCATAACTTTCAAAAATGCAGGAATTTAGTTTATTTACTGATTAAGCATATACTGGCAAGAATGAGACAATGTCCTAGCTTTCATTTCTTTGAATTTTACAAGTTTCATTGCATTAATAATACTACATGTAACTCGCTTGTTAAGACTGGTTACTGTTGGCTGACTGATGGAACAGTTATTTATTAACAGATCTGACATGAAACTGTCATAATGAATTGCAGCATTAGTCAAGTTGAGTGTAAATATTCTGCCAGATGGGTTTTATCCTAGACAAAGTGCATAAGATAATTGCAGAGGTACCGATCAGCTACAGTATGAGATAATCAGAAAACATGTCAGCGTGTTCACACCTGTTAAGTGTAGAATTAATAACTGATGCTTTGTTATGTGGGTGTTAACAGCAATGCAGCACACCTGTGAACAGAATGGACTTTTGACTTCTTTCATTTACCAGTCTTTTTATCATCACAATGTAGAACATATGAAGGCTGGCAGATGAAAATGGATGATGATATAAATCCATACAAAAATGACATAAATTCCTTTTTTGAGACCTGAAGCATTAATAAACTGTTTAACTGAAAGACTGATTGTCTCTTTCTGAGACCGTGAAAGTATGCTGAGCCATGATGAGTTATTATAAACATGAAACTAACATGCGGACATCCATCCATCCATTTTTAAACAATTTGTCCAGAAGAGAGTCATGATGATAGCTAGGCGAGCAGGATAATGCAGCGTTTAAGTCCTCAGCAATGGTCAGCAGCTCATCCCATGAAGTCCCCAGACATTCCCAGGTAGTCTGAGGAATATAATCCCTTGAATGTGATCTGCTACTGCCTTAGTGCCTCTTACTAGTCAGCCATGATAAAATCTTAAGGGTGTCATCACTAGCTGCCCATACCACTCACAATACAGGAAGCAAGGGGCTCGTCTCTAAAATTCTCTGAAACTGCTGAGTTTCTATCTATCTGTCACAGAATGTGAGCCCAGTTGCCTTGCAAGGAGACCTCATTTCTGACACTTGTGCGTATAATCTCATCAACCAAATCCCATGCCCATAGGTAAGAATGGGGACATAGACTCACAAGTAATTTCAGCTCTCCGTGCTATGACTCTGTTCTTGCTTCAGTACCAAACTCCCATGCAGTTCTTGAAGTACTACCCCTATGGCAGCCATATGCAGGTCACTCTCCTGATCTCTAATATCTTCATTCCACAGTAAAACAAAAAGTTACTTGAACTCTTGAGGTATCTGATCTCTAACCACAATATGGTTCAGCATATTCAATCATGTGCTTCCCCAGATCCGGACAACACATGCAGAGAGTACTGCCAAACTCCCATGACCCCCACCAATAACTGTGTGAGCGCAAATAGTTAACTTTCCTTGCCTATGAAGGAATTTGCATTGCTTCTCCTGAATCAGTGTCTCACTTTGGACAAAATCTCCTGTGCAGTATTCTTGTACAGACTTTTCCAAGGAGGAGGATGAGCAGTGTGATCCCTCTATAAATGGGACACACCCAACTGATCCTGTTTTTTGAAAAATTGGAGCTACCACCCCAGTTTTCAAGTCAAAAGGTGCTATTTTCACCTCCCACAATATCAAAAAGACTCATTAACCATGTGATGCCAACACTTACCTCATCAAAAGAAATGAATCCAGTCCCAAATGCTGCTTTTGCAACCTCCTTCTCAGAGGAGGGCATATCAGCCAGATTTTGAAGTTCATCAAAGTGTTTCTTCTAATAACTGAGCACAGTCAGGAAATATTCTGGCTCCCTCTCTTAAAATGCCAAGTGATTTGCTAGAACTTCTTTCAGGTAGTGCAAAAGTCATTCTGCATGACCTCTCATAAATGAGTTTTACATTTGTTGAGCGTTAAAGCCGCTGTCTTCTTGGCCTGCTGATACTTATTGGTCATATCCCTAGAACTTCTGCTAACATTGCATGGAATGCATCTTTCTTAACCTTTGGTGTTTACCAGAGAGTCTTAAGAGTTACTTTTGTGCTCTATCCCTTCACTATTTTGCTCTCTTCTTCTTTGCCCCCTGTAATTTATTACTGTTACTGTTATTGAGTCATTACTATCCTCACACATTTCCTTTTTATTCATAATACTTTTTGTTAACTTGCTCGTCTACTGTCATTTATATCTGGGCTGAGAATGCCTACCTTGATCTGGCTAAAACATTTGATACAATACCCCACTCAGGCATTGTCAACAAACTTACAGAACTAGGTAGAAAATCCCTTTATAACATGCTGGATAGCTAGCTGGCTTATGGATAGGACCCAAGAGGGTAGTATAGGTGAGGCCACCTCCACAAAGTGGTTGGTCACCAATGGAGTCCCTCAGTGTTCTGTGCTGAACCCACTCCTCTGGCATATGCTTTTTGGATGTCCAAGCCAATGTCAAAGGCCTTTGGCTGACCAAGTTTGCAGATGACTTCAGACTGGGAGCAGTCATTGACTCTCCCCAAGATGAGAACACCCCTCAAGGAAGTCTAAAACAGACAAATGCCTGATGCCAAAGCCATGGCTTAAAATTCAGTATGAAGAAATGCATTGTAATACCTTTGGGGAATTTCTGCCTCCCCCGGTAACTATGTCATCACTACCACACCCCTAAAATTTGATTCAGTAGTCAGGAATCTAGGAACTCATGTAGATAGTAACCTAGCCTTCAGTCAACATTTGTGCAAAATCCTTCTGTTTGTTCAGTTAATAATTAAGGGCATGGCATCTAAGTCCAGAGAGGTCATTGTAGAGCTGTATTCAGTCCTGATCAGATCCATCAGAGAGTATAATGTCCCCTTCAGTAGGTATTTGCCAGGCATGTGCAGCATCTGGAACATTCACAAAGGTTCATTACCATAACAATACATGGGGTAAACATAGTGTACTATGCTAATTGCCTCAAAGTCCTGTCTGTTTACAAGATATCTTAGACTTCTGAGAAGATAGATTTGCCTGTCATACAAGGCATCCCTGGACCCTGTTTGATTAAACTTTTGTTTAGTCACAAAACAAATGGCATCAGAAGTACTATTTTGCTTGGGACATAAATAGGACACGAACAGACATCCATGTGAAGCAGACTTCCTCCCTAACTCTATTTAAGCGCAACTTGGACCAATGGATGGATAATTGCAAATTAATTCCTAGCATGGCACCTATGTCTCTGATGATCAGAGGCAGTCAGTAAATCACCCCTATATAAATCAAATTTGTGGGTCACAGTTAGGTTGCAGGGCTAGGCTTATAAGAGCTTGAGTGGTTGTTAGCCTAGTATACACCTATGAACCTATGAAATAAGTCCTTTTGGATCAGTGCTCTACCCTGGTTACCATATTGAATGAATAAATAAATAATAAATAAATAAAATGATATGTACTTAATACTTTCTGCTCACAGCTCCCTGCCGCCACATTATCTGCTGAGGTCTTGAACAGAGTCTGTTTAGATTTTATTAGAATGAAGGAATAGTTCTTTTACATGTGGGGGTTAAAGTCATCCTACAAAGAAGCATTGACTAGTTATTCCCAAGACACCCATAGCACATGCTTGGGTGTCCCAGGTGTCTGTAAAGTTGCATCTCCTCCTATCTAACTCAAGTTAGAACCAGGTGATAATCAATTAACAGATCAGCACTTCTCTAAATACAGATTTCAAAACTATATAGCCTCAAGTCTGATAACATGACTAACAAAGTCAGTCGTAGACCTTGGGCCCAAAGTTGTTTGGTACCATGTACACTACTAGGCATCCTTATGTTTTAATTAGGTGATTGTTTTGGACAGTCTTTGACAAACATTGAAGTACAAAAGAAATTCCTCATCCAAGTTCAGATCAAGCAAGCAATTCCTCACAAATTAAGAAGTCCAGATATTGTTTTTATTTCCCAACTGAGTGATGAAGCCTTCCAATTAAACTATACCATCAGTATGTGAAACCCTATCAAGTGTTGCATGCTCAGTGTCTAAGAAGGCTGAATGTTCTGAACAGCTGCTTGATGCATATGGGCAAACAGCTTTTTTTTCCGACAGCTCATATTTACATTGACGTGGCCCTCTCATCTAATTGCACAAACTGCAACTCTACATCATAGAGCCAGGGGCTCTTGAGTTTCCTCATGCCCATCCAGGGCCTGTCCTGACTATCAGCAACAGAGAAGGGAAGAGAAACCACCCTCAATCAAGAAGTCTGTCCAAAAAATCAATCTCGTTTTAAATTTCAGTGGCTGTGAATACAGTGATATCTTGACTTGTATTCAAAAACTCAACAAATAGGGTAACTTTTCGTGCTGTCTTTCCCAGACAAGCCAACAATCATCCAAATAGCATTTCCACAAACTAACCTTCTTTATAAAATGATAATTTATGTTGTTCATCATATAGGATTCCTCCAAATAACCCAAAAAATATTTACATGTATTGGTGCAAACATGGCACTCATAGCAGTTCTTTTCTTTTGTAGAAAAAACATATGTCAATAAAAAAAAAAAAAAAACATTTTTAGTTGGAACACTTTGATAATTTTAAAATAAAATCATTGAATTCTCCAGTGTATTATTGTGATTTAAAAAAAAAAAAAAAAAAGCCGCACATAAACCTCCCACATAGGGGATACTAGTATATAAAGATTGTACATATAGTGTACACATCAAAGAGATGGACACATTAAAACATTAGTTATATCTCTTAAATGATATTTTAGCACAGAAAGAAGAGGTTTTAAATTTTTTTTCCAAAAGGTCAAGACAACTGCTCAGTAAGTGAACCAATCCCTGAAACTATTATTCAGCCAGGAAGAGGAATTAAGCCCTTATAAGTAAAAGAACTGTGGCTTAGGATTTCCCACCTTCAGATGCTATAACACCTACCAATCCATAATACCCTTCTCCTATGCATTCTGCAAAAACTGATTGATTATTCTTTTAAAATAATCACCAGACTCCAAAACCAATTGCTGATAAAACTGCCTATCCATAAGCTCTTTTTCCACCTCACCTTCATAAACTTTCCTAGTCCAAATAACAATGGCCCCACCTTTATCAGCCTTGCTAATAAAAATCATGGGATTATCATTCGGCCCTAAGGGCCACTCTTTCAGATTTGCTTATATTATACCCATAATTTTTAAAAATGTCATTTTGGCATACATTCCTTTCATGCAAGACTGCCATTTCTAAACTGTTAACCACCAAATGGAATGGAGGATTAAAACTATATAAAAACTGGAAGAAAGGAATTGCGTAACTTCCTCACTAGGGTATGTAGCATGCCAATGTTTCAATTTCAAAATACTACTAAATTTTAAAACATCACTTGCTAGTGAATATGTGACACCAAAAATGTAAGAACAAAGACAAGCCCTTTAGTCAATACAGAAATTTGATTAGACATTACAATTTTATCAGTTAAATTAACAAGTAAATTGTTATTCACTTCACTTTGCTAGCATTCCACACATTTTTTATAGGTATGCTGCCACCATGCTTATACTTAAAGCAGGTGCAATCACTACAGTAATCGGCTTCTTGATTACAGGTGAACTCAGCCATCTCAGATTCAGTATTTGTATTCTTTGACAATTCACTGTTAGTCTTGATATCTCAGTATAGTTTTTGACTAGCATTTTCTTTTCCCCCTTTCCCTTACTCTTAGGGGCCTGCTTATCTAATTAGAAACATGAACATTCCTTTCCTGTTTTCTCCAGGAAAACACTACATTCTTTTCACAATCAGTCAAGGCCCTCATGTATTGTGTATATGTACATAAAACTGCTGAACTATATGCCTGGATTGCCCAACATAAGCCTGTTATTCTCACTGTAACTGAAATTTGGCTTTAACCCAGCATAAATTACTCTGAAATTACACCTCCCATCTATAATATCATCCATAGTAGTATTGCTTTAATATTTCCCAACAACTACATTTCCCCTTACAGCAAAACAATACCAAAGTATAGTTCAGCAGAGCTTTTTATTACTTTTCTGAAATTAAACAGTTATAAACAAATGCGTATTAATGTTCTTTCCATCCCTCCTGGTGATAATACAGCTATACTGGAAGATATCCTACACTGGATATCCATAACAATACCACAAGAAAAAATACTGCTAGGTGGTATGACTGTCAATTGGTTGGCTATAAACTCTTAACTCCCCTACATCTGTTGTGAACTTATTTGGTTTTACACAACTAATTAATAGCCCTACACATTATAACAAGACATCAAATTCCTTATTAAACTGGATCCTAGTATCAGAATCTAGTAAGTACACTACCTCAGGTACGTCTGACTGTATCAGTGGTCATTTCCCAATCAATACAACCAGACATCTCACACAATCACTTAAACAGCATGTTTGTAAAACAACACGCAATCTTTACAAGTTTAACCCAGAAATGTTCATTACTACCCTATCATCTGTTAACTGGAACCTCCTAAAAACTCTCCCCTTAGATGATGCTATAAATTAATTCATTACAACTTTCTTGACTATCCTTAGATGATGCTATAAATTAATTCATTACAACTTTCTTGACTATCCTAAATAGCCTTGCTCCTCCTAGAAGGAAGAGACTAAAAACAAATAATGCAATTTGGCTATCCAAAAAAAGAGTAGAGTGCTAATACAGGATGGAGAAAAAGTGTGGAAAGAATGGCAAAACTATAGAACACCACAATATTTTTTAAACTTCTGAATGCTTCACAGATGTACTGAAAAGCAAATTAATGAAGAAAAAAACTTTACGATAAGAACATTCAGAATAATAGTAAACACGACCTTAAAAAAAAATTTTTGACTGCCTTTAAAGAAATTTTGCATCCCACCCATAAATTCAGCCCTAACCCCTCTCCCAATAACTCATCACTCAAAACTGTAACACAGTTCAACTCTTATTTCATAGATAGTATAGCATCTCTAACCCCCAGCATCTAATCTTATCCCTGCCCAACAGCCACATATCACCTTCAAACCTGTGCCCGCATCCTATGTAAAACTACTCTTAAACTCAAACCATGCTCTACTTCAGCAGATGACCTTCCAAGTAAGTACCTTAAAATAGCAGCCAATTGCCTACCCTGTCTCAATCCTTATAAATAAGTCAGTCCAGGAATTCCACATTCCCTCAAGCTGAAAAAAGTCACACATTATCCCCCTGTGCAAAGGAGGAAATTCAGTAGACATTACTGACTTTAGACCTATAGCAGTCTTAAACCCCACTCCAAAATACCTGAAAAATGTATTAAGAAACAATTGCTAGACTGTCTGCTGCAGGAAGAACTCCTGTCCCCCATACAGTATGGCTTCTGTCATTCCCATAGTACTAACAATGCCCTTCTAAAGCTAGAGATAATGGCAAACTAGTTGCTTCCTTATTTCTAGACATTTAAAAAACACAAAAAGAAAAATCTAGCAAATCTAGACTTTCCACTGTGTGATACCGTAAACCCCTTGTATCAGAGGCAGCATGGGATATATGCAAATTACCCCTTAAGGATATTGGGTGTTTCAGCTAAATGGCAATTCTGAATGTCCATTCTTATGGCATCATCAGCACAGCATAAGAGGAATGTTTGAGTTTTGGAAACACATGGTTGTCATACCCAACTGATATCCATAAACATTAGGGTGTCTACAAAATATCCCAACTAACAAACTAAAACAATGAGCAAAAAGGTTGCACAGGAAAACCAACTGGTTAAAAAACGCAAAAAGAAAAATCTAGCAAATCTAGACTTTCCACTGGCAATTCTGAATGTCCATGACTTTTTCTTTTACCTTTAAGTCCATTTATAGACAATTTCAGGCCAATAAAGCCAAACCCCTCTAGCTGTGGACATGCATATTTCTGCCTTCTTATGGCATCATCAGCACAGCATAAGAGGGATCCTTGACTTTTGGAAACTCAGGGTTGTCATACCCAACTGTTATCCATAAAATTAGGGTAACTTTTGGAACTACAGGGACATGTCTAAAGCCTTTGACACAGTTTGTCATAGCAAATTTCTACTTCAGATGTCTTCATTAGGTCTTTCTCAGCCCACCTTTCTGTGGTTCAGAAGCTACCTGTCCAGTAGGTGTCAGTCAGTAAAATGGCACTCCACCCTCTCTCCATACCATCCAATCACCATCGGTGTGCACAAGGCTCTGTCCTTGATCCCCCTCCTTTTTAACATTCTCACCAACTCCCTCCACACAACAGGTTTCTCTAATACGGTATGCAGGTGATTCCACACTCATTTGCACATCTGACAGCATGGCACACCTCCAAAAAATTGCACGGGAAGCGTTAACAGTGACTGAAACATGGCTTTGTAACACACAACTTTTGCCTAACCCTAAAAAAAAAAAAAACTACTACTTTTTTCCCCAAATCCTTCTCTCATGAAAAAAGTCCTCTCTCTTGATAATACAACCAGTGAAGTTACTTCTCATAGCAAATTATTAGGGATGATAGTGGATGATAAATTTGATCTGTGTATACAAAACTGCATAAGAAATACTCATCAAACCTAGGGATGCTTTACAGAGCCAAAAACATTCTTACCTGACATAACCAAAGCTACACTTGCCACTACTTATCTCCTCCCCACACTTCTTTATGGTATTCCCATCCTTACTAACCTTTAGGCATCAGAAAAATCAAAACTTGAACAGTGCCATAACAGAGTTGCTAAATTTGAAGCAAATATCCCTTTCAGAACCCACCACTGTACAGCACTAAAACGCCTAAATTGGTTAGAACTACCCCATCTACTAGCATATACACAGCTTCTTACACCTGTAAAATTATCCAGAATCCATCTGCTTGCCAGCCAAAAATAACATTCTACACAACTATGTTCCCAGGCGGTCATTACAATCCAATGACAAAAACCTCCTGTCTCTCTGACCACAAACCTATCAATCTCCTTGCCATCGTCTGTACTTATACCATGTTGCAAAGGCCTGGATAGCCTTATCTGTATCCATCAGATCAATGCAAAACAATTCTGAAAGACTTCCTAGCAAAGACCTGACTCTGTCCTTGGTCAACACCAGGATAAACTATATCCCTAAATGTGAACAAATACCTGCTTATACCTTACATCTCCTTACTCTACCTTTTTTATTCACTTCCTTATTTCTTTCAATTTCTCTCCCTTAGCTTTCTAAGTGTACCATAAGCCCTTTTTCTCTCACTTCATATTGCAGTTCCTGTTGGTATTATACTAACTTAGCTTTAAATTCTCTGTAAACTGGTTAAAAGTTCTCTAACTGTTAAATCGTCATATAACTTTTATCTGTTCTTATCTAATATTTTCATATTCAGTCGAATTTGATATAATTATTTAAATTGTAGTTTTTTTTTATATTATTTTTAAATACTGTAAAATTAATGCACTTAAAATGTTTTATAAAACTTTGGAGCTTTTCTCCCTGGATCATGGCTGAAAATGGGCTCTTACTTTGTCAGACTTTCCCAGTAATCAAGTGTCAATAAATAAATATTTCTTAACTTTTCATGTCTGCAGTAGTTGTTTCCCTTCATTAATTTCTCGCTGATATTTCTCAAAACATTCCTCATAATTGGCTCGATCAGAAAATCCTTCCTCTTGATTAAAAGCTGTGGTGACATTATTATTAAGTTCAACAATATTCTTTTCATAGAATCGCACCAACAAATCCTCAAACATCAATAAAGCAAAATTTTGGACTGCTAGTCACTTACGTAAAAATATAGCACCATTGTTTCCAACTCCAGTTTCCACATAGATTGTCATACCTTGAGGAACCATTTTCTGTTTCAAGTAAGCTTTTAGTGTTTTTAAATGCCAAACATTATCCCTAAGTTTTTTAGTGTTATTAGTCAGTATCTGAAAGACTGACTGTATAGTAATACTGCAGACACTTCTAAAATCTCCCTCAAGTTTCTGTTACATGTCATAATGCTCTTTTTTTCCTGTAGCTATGTTATGTCTTCCATATCAGTAGAAAACCAGCCAAAAAACTGACATGCATTCTTTGTGACCGTGTTACTTTTGTTGGATGCTGTAGATTTTTTAAATTGATGATCCATCTGAAAGTTTAAATGGTGACAGGAATGGATTTTTCTTCTTGAAAAGCTAGCTAAAACTAAACTGTATAATCTATATATGTCTTTGGGTGAAATCTAGTTTTTCCATTGAAATTAATGAGCACAATCTAACTAAAAGCTTTATATTTTCCTTTTGGAATGGAGGTAGAATTTGTGTGTGTGTGTGTGTGTGTGTGTGTGTGTGTGTGTGTGTGTGTATATATATATATATATATATATATATATATATATATATATATAAACAATTATATACTGTCTTCTATTGGTTTCTTGCTGTTACTTGCATTTACATGCATGCATAACTATTTATTGTGACCAACTAGTCTTATTACTGTTTTATACTAAGTACAATAAATACACAGACAACTGCTTCAGTTAATATGATTTACTATTACATTTTCCTTTTGGATCTACAAGCATACAACACAGATGCTGTCAACTCTATATGGCAGATTCCCAAAGCTTGTCTATACACACTCATATTTATACCAAAAAGTCTGATATTTTTTCTCAGTCTGATGTATTACAATCTTCCTTTGTATAACACTTATCTTTGTTCTTCTAATTTATGATTTGTCCTTGATTCCTTTTCAAGTTCGGTGGTCCAAGGAAACTCAGTTATCTGAAACGTGGTGTTCCAGCACTATCTGAAACTTGATGTTCCAACTTTATCTTGCTTGATGTTACATCTCTTTACTTCACTGATGTCCTTCCAGCTGCCATCTGCGCAGTCATTTTTACAGACTTTGTTTCTCAGTAACATACTCCTTTACATGGATACAAATATCTAATTAAGCTATGCCAGCACACTTACTACTTTCTATTTTTCAGCATTTTATACTATTCCTAAAACAACCCTTTATATTTCATATCATTCTTGCACCTTTATAATCATGGTAGTGAAAAGACAGTGAACTATTATTCTTTCAATATATATAAATACATACATATATATATGTATACACACACACAGACACACACACACACACACACACACACACACACACACACACACACACACACACACACACACACACACACACACACACAAACACACACACACAGTGTTTGCTTTGCACATTGTAGTTTCAGTAAGACTTCTGTATAGGAAGGTGCTGGTTCTGTCTTTTAGGTTACATTAAGTCCTGGAGTTATTGGTGGAGTGTATGGAAGTGTTTTTTGTCAAAGAAGCAAACATATGCTGGTTTTTGAAGATTACATGCTTTATTTAGAGAAAAGGGTAAATGGGAAGAAGTATTGGGGTTGCTATTAAAGCTATATGAAAAGTGCAAATGTAGAGTGATTACTATATTTTGCTCTTCTGGTTAAAACCTTAAGTTTTCTGAATATTCATGCTGCTAATATTTGTGAAGGTGAAAGGTACACTACTATGATTGCCTTGAAGCAGCAAGTTAATTGCTTTGTGACAGTTGTCTCCATGGTAGAGAATGTTGTGGCTTCTACTTCCATGGTTTCAACTGTTGCTGCACCTGTGCGAGAGGCTGTGGTTCACTGTTATTTTACAGTACATAATGTAGCTGATTTGGCAATTGCTGCTGTTCTACTTCTTGAAAGGGCTTTGCTTTGTTATGGTGAGGTGTGCAACCAGATAACAGAGTACATGCCTTTTTCATCATTTGTGGCAGGTTTTAAAGAGTTAAAGTGATGCACACATTGATGCTAAATAAGTCATATAAAGCATGCAGTGTTTTTGATGCGTCATATGATTTGCTGCATTCACGTGTTTTGACATTTAATCCCTCCCTGATTTGTTCTAACTGGGTTTGAATCAACAGCTTAAAAACGTGTTAATATTCGTATTTTCTACTTCTTGAGTTAAAGTATTTTCTCTCACTTTTTTTGCAGAATATTTGAAGGAAAGTATAATCTTGTTGTCTTTCAGCTTTATATGGAATGGAAATTCCATTAATTTTCATATGTCATTGAAATAATTAATTCCTTTGGTTTCTCTTCATGAATCTTAGTAGAAAAGTCTTCTCCTAAGTGTGCCCTTGATTTCCTGAAATATTTTCAGGATTATTATTTGCTTGGCTACCTGAGTAAATTCAGCACTCAGTTTGTTCAAGAGTGTTTCCAATACGTTCTGGAGTATGTTTGATATGTAAGTGTATAATATTCTTCTTACTGAAGAGTAGCATTTGGAGAGTTTTATGTTTGAAGAGCAGGACACACATTGCCATTCTTGCTGTCATGTCCATTGAAATTAATAAGCACAATGATTTTTGCACTAGGCACTCTGTTGGTTTTCTTTTGAGTCCAAAATGTAAGAAGTACTTGGAGAAGGAACATATTTGGCATCATTCCTGAGAATATGGATTCTTGTGGTATTTTGGATTTTTGGCAACTGTCGCCTTGAATTTGTGGATATAACATTTAGACCTTTTAGGAGGACATTACTAGGCTAATGGCCCTAGGCCGTTACAAGCCTAGCCAAGTTCAACCCTTGTTCCCAAGAATGTCCCTTTAAAGCAGACATTGAAATCAGCACCTATTGCCCCCATCCAAGGGAGACACAGGTATAATCCCCGGGGTGAATTTCCAGTTACCCATCCGATCATCCAAAGTGCACTTAAATAGGGTAAATAATGTCAAGTCATGGGACTGGAGTGGTAACTGCAGGATATGCATTTGTGCTGTCCTGGCTAGACCCACACAGACACACACACTTTTGACTGCAGCGAGAACAGAACCCCTACCTATGTAAGTACACAGACTACAGAACTCAGTACTTTATTTAAGTGCCATGGCACAAGTCTTCATAGGTTAGTACTAGTCTAGCTGCCCTTGTGGGGCATTTTAACTTATCCTATATGCGACTCAAACCCTGCACTTTGTGTCTGTAAAGTAAACACCTTAATCATTAACCCATCCTCCCGAATGTGGATTATAGTTTTGTATGAAAGGAAACTATTTATTTTTCAGATTAAAGATGTCAATGCATTTTTTGATTATATGGACTTTAAAAAGTTAGCTTTTTAATGGTTCTGGAGTGATGTAATGAGTTTAAAAATTGTTTTTGATTGCACCACTTGCACTATACATATTTATTTATTTATTTGTAATGGCTCAGACCTTTTCAGGTTACCATAAGTATTTTTCTTTTTTAGCTTTACTTTACATTCTCCTTAAATTGAATAATAAAAGGGTAGGTAGTACCTGGCATTAATTAAGTCACAGATGGACTACAGTTTGGGGGGATGAGAATAAGCACCCCTGTAGCCAAATCAGTCTCATGGGATGAATGCCATCCATAGAAGATGGTTCTAGGTCATCACTTGTCCTCTTCTAAAACCTGGGTTTGTTCATCACTCTAAGGCTCTATAACACCAGTAGAGCTGCTGGAGGCTAGTAAATCTAATGATTTTTCTAGGAGCTTCTTCTTATCACTAATTTTGATGCCCCCATACCAACAATACACTTGCAAAAATTACCAAATCAGTAAATTAGGCCATACATTTATATCAAAATTAGTAGCCTTTCCATATCGTCATTTACTGCAGTCAGGGTTGCCAGACGTCCCTATTTTTGCGAGACTGTCCCAGGATCAGCAGCCCAATCCCAAGTCCCACACTGCTGGATAAAATCCCAACAAAACAGCCTCTGGTTTGCTTTTTTTTTATTGTCCCGTATGCCGGTATACGAGCCAATGAAAAAAAATCGCAAAACGGAGCTACTTCTGTTGAATGTGGAACTGCCTGATGTTGAATAGAAGTAGCTCCATTTTGCTTTTATTTTTGGTTGGCTCATATACTGGCATATGGGCCAATCAAAAATTGCCAAACATGGAGTTACTTGTGTTTTAATGCGGAACTAAAGGTGTTTCGCATTTTTTTTTTTTTGGGCTTCACTTAGCGGTCCCTACCTGCTGGATACGAAATTTGGCATCCCTGCCTGCAGTAGACAACTACTATCTCAACTGTAAAGTAAACAAGTTGACAGGCAAAAGTTCAGCAAGCCTTTTAGTCAAAAAAGTGCAAATTCAGACACAGGTCCACTTTGCCCCCACACATGCACATATATATGTTATTGCAGCTGTGTGTGTATGTGTGTGTGTGTGTTAAGGTCAGTGAATCAGTATGCATGTCAATATGAGACTGGCAGATAGTGAGGTTAAGAAAGTAGTTTTTTTTATCCAGTGTTGTGTGAACTCAGAATTAGTATATATTAAAGATTGTGTGCAACCATTTTTTGCACATACCTACAGTCTGCTCTTTCTTCTGGAATGATAGGATTGCTTCCCACTCTGCAAATCCAGTTAACTGGGTATTCTGTTATTTCATTGTACATTTATTTCCTACTCACAAACTTTGGCTGTCCACAGACTCAGTAGGGCAGTACTTCTTGTCTTTGCATCATCAAGCATGTCACTTTGATGATGAAAAGTTAAGAGGTTTCCTGCACTAGTAGGCTGGGTCTCCTCCTCTGTTTTTATAGATATATATTAGTACTAGGCTAACTGCTCTTTATGGGCTATTTTAAGCCTAGCCAATTACCCCATGTGAGAATCTAACCTTGCACCTTGTGTTTGTAAGGCAGACACCTTAACCATTATGCCAAACTCACAATCTTCACTAAGTAACTAAATATCAAGTTAATACTGCACTTGTGTTGAGTGCAGTCTATCCATTTATTAATGGAACAGGTTTTCTATTAGCATGTATTTTTTCCAGGCAAAATGAACGCTAAGCTATGAAAGTCTATTATCTATCATTAGTGTCTGACTATAATCCTCACTGATTTACTACAAAGTCAGAAGTTTTACAAGGGATGGACAGTGTACAGATATGAGGCAAAATCACAGGTATTCAGCAAATATCATGGACAGATGAAAGGCAAAATTCAGTAACTCTAGGCAAAATCAAAGACACTTAAGAGTTATGGACTTTGTGCTGTACGTGATGTGCTTATGTGACAGTGAAACGGAAGCAGCTCTCACATTTGTTTTCAGATAAAAGGAAAGCAGAAAACATGGGGGTTTGAATACCAGATTTAACCAACAATGGTATAAATTGCCTTAAAACTGAAAAAAAAGATGCAAAAAAAGTACAAGTAAAGCCGCCCCAATCTGAAAACCCTCTCTCTGTTCACCTTTCTTCCTCTTGCTTACATTGGTAGCCTTACCTCACTATTGGTAACTACTTATCTCAAATCAGGAGCCTGTTTACATTTGCACTAGAAGTGTTCAGCTGACATAATAAAGACTGAATGCGGATACCTTTCTGTTTTCTTAATAATAAAAAAAAAGCTTTAAAATTGAAAGCTCACCAAATTCAACTTGTGCATGTGTACTGTGCTTGTAGTGTGCATGTATAGATCATTACCTGAAGACTCTCAGAGCAGTTTTACTCTAGAACAGTGGAGGATGGCAGGATAAAATTGTACTCCTCCAACCACCTTCTGCCAACAGTGAATATAATTCATTTTACATTTTATTTGTTGGAATAGCTGTCAAACGGACAAGGCAGTGATCGAACCACTGGATCAGCAAGGAAAGCAATGAGAAGATGACAATTCATCTTGAAGGGGCCTGTGGGCAGGCCATCTTTTGTATGAGGGAAAAAAAGGCTTGGAGATTCAGGGGGCATAGCTAGCTTAGGATAATAAGAAGGGATTTTTTTTGGGGGGGGGTCACAAAACAATATACCTCTGATGTTGTTTCATTGCTGAAACCAGATAGGCCTATTTAGTTATATCTTTATACTTCAAAGAAAGATGGCAAACGAGTACTCTTTGTTCCACAAATTTATTGTAAGCACTTTCGTTCAACAAATACAGTGAAGTTCATCAGACAAAAACTTCCTTGAAAACCCTCCCTTTAAATAGCCATGTTAATTGTTAAAACATGACATCATTCCACTTTTAAAATTTTAAAGTCACAGTCCTTTTTTAAAAAATGCATCCATCTTAGAAAGTATAATAACAATCAAAATTTTAAAAATGGAATGATGTCATGTGTTAACAATTAACATGTTTATTTAAGGGGAGGGTTTTCAGGGAAGTTTTTGTCTGAACTTCACTGTATTTGTTGAACGAAAGTGCTTACAATAAATTTGTGGAATAGAGCGTACTCGTTTGGCATCTTTCTTTGAAGTATTTAGTTTTTTTGTTTTGGTATTTTGAGTTAGCTATATCTTTATGGTTTAAACAACAAAATATCAGGAAAACTAGTCAAACTCCTTGAGTTCAGAACAATCTATTTGGTCATTCCATAAAGGGAAGAGCTGTTGTTTGGTATTGTACAGGTAATATGTGAATGCAGCAGAGAGGAAATAGCATTCGCAGGCAATGATCTGGCACATGTAAAATTCAAAAATGTTGAAGTTTTATGAAATCAGCGGGTAGGAAAAAATAATGAATAACCTTTCTGGGAAAGCCGGCATATATGGAGATATGGAGGGTGGAGATATACCACATCTGAGTTTTACAATACTTAGAATCACATAAGAAAGCCAAAATGCTTGCCTAGAATTGTAAAGAAAACCAAAAGATATAAAAATGCCTTTTTTGTACCTTCCCCTACTAGCGCAGCAATCATTCAAAAGATGGTATGCTATATGTAACAAATATTAGTGCACATGGGGGATATGTGTCTTTGTCAGTTATATATACTGTCAACGTTTCACAAATCATGCAAAATCCACATTCTTACAAAAATGCAAAATCCGCATTCTTCAAAGAAAATGCAAACCTTACACTTGCAGTCAGCCAAAATGTCTAGAAATCCATTCAGTCAGTAGCTATCTGGGACTTCCGGTTTGGGTAGCAATGGAGTAAGAGTCTCCAGGTTTCTCCCTCCTGTTTTTCTCAAGTTTAAATTTTCAATAAAAAGCTGATCTTCCTCTTTCAACACGGATTATACATAGACTGATTTATTGCTTCTAGAATGTGGGAAGCTTGGATGACTTGCAAACATGTCAAGAAACTTAATTACAAATCACTGAAATGAGCCCTCCATGTGTGTTAAACACCATTCCAGTGAGCCATCACAGGAAGCCATGGTCAGTTCCAAATATGAACATTTTTGGAAAGAAGCTTGATCTTGTGCATGAGATATAAAGCATGAACCATATATTGGTGGAACATATTATACATATGGACTCTAAACTAAAGGATTTAGCAGGCATTGTCGTGGACCACTCTGATTCAGTTAACCTGCCAAACAGATGAAACAACTGCCCTAAAACAAAAGGTTGAACAATTGGAGTGTAGATTTGAATAGAACTGAACTGACTGATTGAGAGGATCAGAGTTGGAGACATAATCTCAAACCCGTCGGCTTCCTGGAATGGGTAGGACAGCAAGATTGCAAAGGATTTGTGCAAACTTTCATGAGTGATCTGGTCTACCAGCCTCCATTTTGATTAAAAGGGCACACTGGATTTATTTACCATCCAACCTAAAAGATAGCAGAGGCAGTTCAGCTCTGGTTTTATTTACCACATTTGCCCTGAAGGAAAAAATGTTATTGCATTTTTGGTCTCCAGGTAGAGTGGTTATGTACCAGAGCAATGGATTCTTCATAGTTAATCATTATGCGCCAGAGACTAGACTGCAATGAACAGCCTTTCTATCTACAATAAACATATGCAGATTAACCAAGTGGAAGTATCATTTGCTCTATCCTGCAGATTTGAAGCTGTAGCTTCCAGGTCACATTCACACTTTTGTTTCCCTTTCTGAGACAAAAGATAAGTTAACACAATCCTCATATATCAGCAGGACACTGGACAGGCTCCTTTACGTTTACTTAAGATATCAATCACTAGCCCTTTTTGGATAGACCTGTTACTACAGCCTTGTAACCTTTTCCCCCCTTTAAAAGAAGTCTGGTCAATAGACAAAAGGCTGCCTTTTCATCTGAGCCTGATTTAGCATCGAACACTCCTACTTTGTTAAAGAAAAGCACCCAGCAGCAGTGAGTGAAATGGCAACCTGATGCTGCATTTACTGAGCATGAAGTATCTGCTTTTGCTGTTTATTGTGCCAAGTAGCTTAATGTGGTAGCTCAGTTTTTTTTTTTTTTTTTTCGGGGGGGGGGGGGCAGTGAGGGGATTTATTTGATATTTGAAATGAAAGTGGCTACTGAGGTATACAACAGAGCATTTAATATTGAAGTGTTGGAACCATTTATGCTTTTCCCTCATGCCCACCCTGTTTCTCTAACTATAGAACAAGTTCTGATGTTCTTCATGTTTCAGTGTTGCAGTCATCACCTGTGGGTTATCCCTGCTGTGGTAGCCCTCAGCCAGCCCGAATACCAGAGTCAATGTTTTTCTAAGTCAACTGCTGTCGCCTGTAGACTGACATTAGGTCATCAGTGCTATAAAGCAAGGCAGCTGATGCCATTACATCAGTCTTTCTTGCCATGGAGCCCATAGCAGAAGCAGTTTGCAAGTGTGCTGGTTGGTCGCTACCAGAGTTCGGATCACAGCTGAAAACGTCTAAAGCTAAGTACCCCATTGGGGATCTCTTTTTCTTGCACTAACCGATGTCCGAGAAAGTTAACTGTCTTGCCTCTGGAAAGCAGATCCCACACTGAGACTTCCACTCATACTGCTTCACTTGTTTAGGCCCAGACCACGACATCACCCGCTGCTGGTTCTTTGCCCTCTTTAACACGAGAACCATTCATCGGAGAGCTCTTTTTGTAGACGGCTATTTTCATCCTCCATCTTTTCATATGGCGTTGGTCAGCCAACAATCCATAGAGCCTCCTAAAAAGCGTAGAGATAAAGATAGAGACAGACCTCACAGGGCCAAGCCTTCCAATGACTCTTTCGCTAAGCAGGTCATCAGTACTCTGGAATTCAGTGAGGTGCTTTTGCAGCCCCTGATGCCTGATCCGATTGCTATGCAGGCCTCTACCAAGACCCTTTCAGAGTTCGGTATGCCGCAGAAATCTTCTTCATCTTCAGAGCCTTTGGCTGTCTCTGCCTCGGTTGGGTCCGGAGCCACTAAACAGGCACCGGCTACCGAGGAGGTCTTTTGCATTACCGATTCCAGTCAGAAACTGACATCTTCTCTCCCGACTACTTCTCCTGTCAGACCGATGACTTCTCTTAGTCCTAGAAGCCAGACCACCCCTAGAAAATCTACCTCTAGCCACCATCATACTCTCACCCCAGGCCCAGATGCTTAAGATAGCGGAGGATCTTATTTCCCTTATTAGGGGCAGTCAAGCCTCTACTTCTAAAAGGAAAAGGCACCCTTCTCCTGAACTATTGACAGAGCAAGATTCTCAGGAATTAGATTATTCAGATTTTGAAGAGAGTCAACAACCTCTTACTGCTTATGAGGATTCAGATGCAGAGGAATCCATCCCTTCTGCCTCCCCACCAGAAGACTTCTCCTTTAGGGAAACCCTCCACACCCACAGGGAGCATTTCCAATGGGAATCTCAGGATTTCTGTCAGTCTAAGAAAAGGCTTAGCGAATTTCTAGACCTTAACCAGTATAGACACCTTGCCATCCTCCCTGTTTTAGAAGTGGTGGATGATGTTTTCCATGAATCCAGTTTAGCCCCGGACACCCTTCCTCCTGCTCCCAGTAAGTCAGACAGGTATTACAGAGTACCAGACACTCATAAATACCTGTACAGAAATCCTGCTGCAGACCCGGAGGCCATTACACAGGGCCCCAAGGGAGCCAGGGCTAATTCTGCAAAGAACCTTACTTCTTCTGATAAGGATGCCAGAGCACTGGACAGATGGGGTAAAAAGATTTACACGTCTGCAATCTTAGCCATCAGAGCTTTCAACTGTCAGTTCCATATGTTAAAATATCAACAGCACACTTTGGAACTATTAAAGCAAAATATTTCTACTTTTCCTGACCGTGCCAATTCTAAGGAGTTAGCAGATTTACTGTACTTGTCAAGTGGCTATGCACTCTTTCCACTGTGGATATGATGCATTAGAAGCCTCTAGCAGGGCAGCAGTGTCTGGATCTGTCATTCGGAGACAAGCATGGTTGAAGGAAGAACCTCTACCTGATCATGTCAAGTCTAAATTAATTCATCCACCTTTGGACAAAGACTGCTTGTTTTGAGACAAAGCAGAAGAGGTGCTTAAAAATGGAAGACAAAGCAAAATCAATGCAAACAGTAAAATATTTAATTCAGGTTCTACCTCCTAGATTCAGCAGGAACTTTCCCTCTAAGCCCTGGTCCTTTCCTGATCCCAGCAGACAGGGGCAAGCTAAGCCCCACAGGGACAGGCCACCCAGGTCCCTACAACAGGGACAACAGAGAACCAAACAGTGGACCACATCCACCCCTAGGGCATGGGGTTCTAAGCCATCCCTCTATGGCAAAAACTCCCAATGACTCCCTAACCCCCCCACCCTCCTTTCCCCCAAAATATTGGAGGAAGGCTGTCCATCTGCAAAGAAAATTGGCTGTCTGTAACTAAGGACCAATGGGTCTTAAAGATCATTTTCCAGGGATATAAATTCACTTTCAACTAACTCCCAATTCCCAGAGGGTACCCAGACTTACTTCCCAATCAGTGGGCAGAGGCATTAAAGCAAGTCCAAATTCTCATAGCCCAGGGGTTCAGTAGAACCTGTTCCCGCAGATCAAGCAGACAAAGGCTTTTATTCCAGGCTTTTCCTTGTTCCCAGAAAGGAGGGCAATTGGCACCCCATCCTGGATCTGTCCATGCTGAACACATCCCTGGTGGTCCAAAAATTCAAAATGCTAACCCTGCAACAGCTGCTGCCTATGCTGACAAGAAATGCATGGTTACTGACCCTAGACTTAAAAGATGCATACCTCCATATCGCCATAAGGGAGTCCTGCAGGAAATTCCTGCGTTTAAGAGCAGGCTCACAGGACTTTCAGATCTCTACTCTTCCCTTTGGCTTATCTACTGCTTCCAAGGTTTTCACCAAATGTTTGACCCCAGCCATAGCATTCTGCAGACAGAAAAATATACAGATCTAGCCTTATCTGGACGACTGCCTCATCCAGGCAGACAGCAAAGAAAAGCTGCTCCAGGACCTGCACTTCATCAACAGCCTCCTAACTTCCTTTGGGTTCACCATCAATGAGAAGAAATCAAAGCAGACTCCCTCCAGGAGGATCATTTTCCTGGGAGTTCTGCTGGACACAGCATTCCAAATGGCCTTCTTACCCCCAGAAAAGCAGAGCTCCATGCCTCTCTACTTTACCCAGCTGACGTCCAAAAGTCACCTCACAGCAAGGAAGTTTCTGCAAGCCTTGGGATACATGGCTTCTTGCATCCTTCTGATTCCTCTGGCCAGGCTACACGAGGAAACTTCAGTGGTATCTAAGAAACCTTTGGCGCCAACACTCACAACCTCTAGAGACTTCTCTCCCTCTGATCCCCTGTATAAAGGCAGAGTTGCTCTGGTGGGCAGGGGCCTGTGCCAGGAAGCAGGGTCTCCCCTTCATCCACTGCCCCACCAGACAGACCATCACCACTGATGCCTCAGACATCGCATGGGGCACCCACCTAGGAGGTAGGTGCACCTAAAGTCTTTGCAATGCCCAACACCTTCCCTTGCATATCAACCAGAAGGAAATGATTGCAGTGCAAAAGGCTCTGACATCCTTCTAGCCCCATCTCAGGCCAGGAGTTCTCCTTATCAAAACAGACAACAGCACAGTAATGTGGTACATCAACAAACAGGGAGGGACACAATCTTGTTTCTGAACTTTAGGAACTGATGGACATTGAGCCCTTCACCATTTTCCATGCAGACAGGGTTTCCCTTAGGACTAACCCCTCCTTTATGCCCAAGGTGATATCTAATGTGACTCTCAACCAGGCCATTCATCTGCCTACCTTCTTCCCTAACCCTCAAAACAGGGGGAAAAGAATTATGTTGCCCTAGGGGCAGAGGGGAAGCCCATTTCCAAGCAGAATATCTCTAAATGGATATCACACTGTATCCATTTCTGCTACAGATTTCATGGTAAACCTCCCCCTAAGTCTATTCGTACCCATTCCACTACCACCTTCCTCTATTCTCTAAGACTAGGGCAGGGTTTGCCTCTGCAGTTCTGCAGGGCCTCCTTACCCATGCCTAGATCTCTAACTAATCCTGCCACCCCTCTCTTCAGCTTTGGGAATCTTCCCACAGGTGATGACTGCAACAGTGAAAACACAAAGAACATAATACAGTTGTATACACTTACCATAAATGTAGATGTTAGCGTGTATTCATTGTTGCAGTCCTGGTTTCCTTCCCCCTTATATTCTCTTTCATTAGGGAGACATAAGCTTCTTGGGGTGGTTGTTAAACACCAGGACCCCTTTGCCATATTTCCTGGGGCTTCTGAATGGTTAGGGCAAGAAGCACTGATGTAATGGCATCAGCTGCCTTGCTTTATAGCATTGACAACCTGACATCAGTCTACAGGCGACAGCAGCTGTCGCAGAAAAACATTGACTCTGGTATTCGGGCCGGCCGAGGGCTACCACAGCAGGGATAACCCGCAGGTGATGACTGCAACAGTGAATACACTCGAACATCTACATTTATGATACATGTACACAACTGTACTTTCTAGACACATGTGGATCCTATGTTGATACTCTTTAGCATGGTATCAACTTAGAGGGTATGTGACTTAGTGCTCTCCTTGGATGCAGGTTTTCTTATGTGATTTTTACATGGGAAGCTGATGTACTGTTAGCATAGGCTAGCTTCATTTTAAATGCAGTTTTTTTTACAAGTGAAGTTTGTTAATTTCTAATGCAGTGATTAAAAATGATGCTGCTCTTACTCTTTTAGTGTTATGATAAGATAGCAAGGTATTATTAATTTCTGCATTGCCCTGCATAGGTTAATAAAAATCTAATGCTGTTTTGATATATTACATTTCACAGAAACCGTATCACTTATGGGGCAGGGTGGGAAACCATGAACTTAGCATAATACTGGAGGTGAGAGAGAGATCTCAAGTGAGCTTGCACCCACTCTTAAGAGTGTTCAGGGTGAGCAGTACTTAGTCGCTGACCTAATAAGGGTATCTCACCTTCTCGTAGGGAGCTTTTATATTGTCTTTATATATAGTTGTGAATTATTCGGGTTGTTTTATTTGTTCTGTCACTTATGTTTGAGTCCTTTGGCTATGTCCCTTTTTTTATTGTGCCTGGATAGCACCATATTTTCTATGTGGCAAGTCTTGTGTTTCTTGAAAATGAAGGGTACACATTTCCATTTTTTTTTTCTTCTCAGATCTCTAAGTGGATGAGTCTAATTAGTAGTACATTTTGTAATTTAAACCATAAAAGCTCTCATTTTAACTGTATTTGTGTGAAGTTGGCTTTTCTAACCCTATCAAACTTGCCAAGGTCTTAAGTCAGTTAGGGACATATCACCCTCACATTGTTCTTTTGCAGGAAACTCATCTGACTTAAGTGGAACATTTTAAAATTTTAAATAGCTATGCTAATAGGGTGTTATCCCGGTGGCAGAAGAAGTGCAGTGATTTTATTTACCATGAGAGCAACCTTTGAACCCCTTGCTCAATTAACTGACCCAGAAGGGGGGATTCATGGGAACTAAAAACTTTTTTTCGGGGCAGCTGACTACTTTTATCTTCATTTATTTACCCTGGGTACTTCTACATTAGAATGACTGGGACAATTGATAGACTGTGTTTATTTTTAGGTGGCTGTAGTCATTTGGGGAGGAAGACAAGAATACTATATATACTGTCAGTGAAGTTATTTCAGGTTTTCAGATGGTCAGAATATCATCCCTTTTAAGACAATGGATAGATATTTTAAAATGTTAGGGTGGCTGATGTGCACAGTGAGTTTAAATTTATCTAAAAGTCTTTGCACATGCTTCTCACACAGATTTTTCAGATTCTCCAGGATCAATAAACTATTGGTAACCAGTGAGCACATGTATCATGTTTCCCTACTCTGGTATGGCCCTTTGTGAATCTCAGACCATGTGCTATTAGCACTCTTGTTGCAATTTATTTCAGATAACCTCCAGAGACACTGGAAGTTAAACCTACGCTTCTCTCAAGGTCTCCTATATAAAGAATCAGTTAGGAATTTTATTTATTAAGTAAATATTCAGGATAGCTTACTTTAAATTCACACCAGCGCTGACCAATATAATATAACTCTGTTACATTTCCTTCAATCTTTTACTCAAACTAGGTTAACCTTGGCACAAAATAAGCAGAGAGAGATTCTGAAACAACTCGTGGAGATTCAGAGAGATTGTGTAAGGAACAAGGTCCTAGATAAGGAATCTATTGCACACCTACAGAATAACTTGATTAAAGAACTGGGCTATAAAATAGAACAAGGTAAACAAATATTAAAATTAAAATTATTTAATTCTACCCAACTTCATTTAAATACTTAGATGCAAGACTAATGAACCTTAAGAAATGGGGAGGTAGTTAATACTTTACTGGAAATCAGCGAGGTCTTTGTAACATTCTTCTACAAACTTTATGGGGTTAAGGAAAATTTTCCCTTTTCCCCAGCTGAAGTGTTATGCTATCTTTCTTGATCTAATTTCCCACATTTAACTCAAGATCAGAGAAGGGAAATTTGGCAACCAATTACACTGAAAGAAGTAGAATTAATCTATAAAATTAAAGAAAGGGAAAACACCTGGGTTCAATGGGCTGCCTCTTGACTACTGATTTTAAACCCATGTAAAAGTTCATTACAGTCCTCTTCCAACCACCCCGTTTCAGCCCTTAATCATGATTATAAACTGTTTATGGATATCCTAGCTATTAGATTAGCTGAATACTCGCCCACCCATATTCATCTCAGTCGGGGTTTATTCTTGAGAGAAACACAGCAGACAACCTAATAAAGATCTCATTAGTAATCGAGGATGCCTCCCATAGTAACACTTACTTCTCTTCACCACTTTAGATGCAGAGAAAGCATGTGATTATGTACAGTGGGAATATCTTTTTCTGGTTCTGGAACATTTTGGACTCCCTGACAAAATGGTGAACTTCCTGAAAAATATCTATAAAGGTTCACAGGCTAGAGTTAATACACACTAGAATGTCTAAAAGTTTTCCACTATTGAGAGGTGCCAGCCAGAGCTACCTACTCTCACACTTTTTATTTGCTTCATATACTGAATCACTTGCTGGAAATGTAAGCAGCATACCTCTCAACTGTCCAGATTTTTGCAGAATGTCCAGACTTTTGCCACAAAATTGATGTGTTCCTCATAAAATTTTGGTTTTCTGAAAAAATCACTCTGATGATCTGAGAAATGAAATTAGTAAATAATGTCATACATTTGAGTTTCAGATTTCATGTCCTCTATAAAATGCATTTTAATACATACCTTGTTATTCTAACAATTTTATAATTTTATAAAGGCAATATTTCAAATCTTTCCCTTTTCTTTGGGCCTTTGTGTCATAGGTTTATAGGTAGGTACTAGGCTACCGGCCCAAGGGCCTACGTAAGCCTAGCCAGCAAGGTTCCATAGCTTACGCCACCCAAGAAAGTTATTTTCCTGTGCCACTGTCCAGCAGAGACACAGAAGTGATCCCCGGGGTGTATTTCCTATCTCCCATCCACTTATCAAGATTTTTCTTAAAGAGTGCTAATGAAGAACTTTGCTTGACATAGATGGGTAGCTTGTTCCAGAGTTTGGGAAGTCGCTGGGACAGGAAGCTATCCCTCCAGCGTGTCCTATTTATTGTGGTGACAAGGCTTTGTCCTGATTTCTAGGGCTTAAGAGGTTGAGAGGCATGCTGAGTAGTTCCATAAGTGGAGGGCTACAAAATAGTTAACGACTCTGTAAAGGTTGCCTTACATGTGGATGACCTATTGCTGTACTCATCTAACTCTGAAATGGAATTACCTGGAGTGTTAGAAGTTCTCCACAGTTTTAGTAGATTCTCCAGATGCAGAATTAATGTGCCAAAAACAACATTTCTTACACGTTTTCACATCAGATCAGTCAGACTTATCTATTTTTGGAAGGACATAACTGTATGATATACTTGGGAGTCCAGTTTACTCATTCCATTAAGGGTCTTTCCATCTTAATATATTACACATATGGGTAAAAGCCAATGATATCTGATGGGCTGGAAAAGACTTGGTATGGATATTCTACAGAAAGGACAGACAATTGGTTTATTTCACCACTTATTCTGTATCATGCCAAGGGATTCTGACTCCTAAGAAACCATTTCTTTTAAAATATCAGTGCAAAACTTTCTATGGGAGGTAGGGCAACACAGAATAAGCTGGAACATTCTGACCCTTCCCATGAATGTGGGAGGGCTAGGTCTTCCAAATTTATGTAAAAGCTGTTAAAATCAACGCATGTTTGCAAACTATTTCTGAAGACTAGAGCTCACCCTGGGAAAGGGTCTTGTTAAACACCTGAGAGGGACTTGATTATCTTTTTGATCTTCTTAAGGTGAGAAGATCACATAAAATTAAGAAGTTGATGATGTTTTGTCAAGGTATCTTATTTTCCCTAGACAATAGTTTTATGGATGCAAAATTATGGAAAGAATTCTCCCTAAATGTGGGTTTCAGTAAATGAAAAAGAGTTTTCCCTCAGATTTTCAGGCTTTTGCAAAATTGTCTGAACCTGAAATATTGGACACAATTACTCAATGGCTCAACAGTTTTGTCTTGGACAGCTTTTTCAGAGAGATTTGATGTAGGTGTCTCATATAGGTTCTTATATGGCAAATTGGTAAAAGACGTCACTAATTTTAATCTTTTTAAAACTGCCTGAGATGGTTATCTGCAGTTAATTTGCACTGATTGTGAATACTCATAATGCTTACGGTCTTAAAGGTTCCATAGACAAGGCTTACAGAATTGCTTTGGGCCCAGTGCAATCCACCACAAAGAAATTTTGTTTACTATGGGCAAGAGATCAGGAAACCACAATCTCACCTACAGTCTGGGGTAAGATTTTACTAATCCTCAGATACACCACCCGGTTTAAAAAAAATACCATTTTTTGAATGGCATTGGCTCTTTAAATATTTTTATACACCAGCCAGACTTGTAAAGATGTTCTCTAATACTACATCATAATGTTGGAGCTGTTTAGGGTTCAGGTGGTAGATTGGATACATGTATTTTGGAACTCTCCTTTTCTGCAATTATTTAAAAAGAATCTTCAAGAGGTCATACAAGTAATAGGATTAGATCCTAATTTTTTGCTCCCATTAATTATTTGCTTGGGTTAAACCAAACCTCAGTGGTGTCAAAACATCCGCATTCTGCCTGCGACTTCCTCCAGTTGCATACTAAAAAATGTATAACTGGATGTTGGAATTAGAGGTCTTCTCCCACAATACAGGAATTAAAAATACTGCCTCTCCATGATTTGGAATTTGGTCCAACAAGTTTAGAAGGAGACAGTTTTAATATGCAGACATATTTTTCTTGATACCTCAGTTCATTACTTGAATTGATTTTCATTACCATACTGTCTTTAATGTAACGCGGTAGTGGTGCTGCGGTAGTGTTGTGGAGGCATGTGTGAATGGGCGTACCTTCGTTGAAAGCTGTGCGTCAGGGCTGGTAACTCCTCACGTAAAAATCCACTACCAAACATTAGTGGACTGGAGTTCCGCTGTGGCGATCCCTAACCGGGATAAGCCGAAAGACACAACAACAACTGTCTTTAATGTAAAGGTGGCTTTGAATTCTTGACTTTTTTTCAGTTTTTGAGTCAGAGGACCTAAGGTACCCCTTAATTACTCCCTCGTAATTTAACCTACTTTCTAAACCCCCATTGGAATAATAATAGGTTAGTTCTTGGCAAATGGATCAAATGTGTTTGAAAGCCTAGCAAACTCTGGCCAGATACCTTTGATATTTTTTTGTAGGTGCTAGGGTACTTTTAGCCCTTTTTTCTTACAGTTATGACCTGATTTAGGGACATTGATTCTGCTTTTTCTTTTAGAATCAATTATTTGTAATACATTTTTTGCTTGAGTCTGGCCTCGATTAAATTCATTTTGTGTCTCATCAGTTGAAGTTTTGTTGTTTTGCAATGAAGCACACTGTAAAAGATTAATGGCTCATTTGTTCTAAATTTATGTTTACAAGTTTATTACACTTAGGAACTTGTCCTTAATAAAGTTTTTCTTTAAAAAAAAATCAGTTGTTGTCTGTAGTATTTTCAACTTAAACTTAATTTACAGTTTAAAGAAATTAGGACTGGGAGACATTAACATTTTAGAATTTCCTTCCACCCTCCCAGTCCTCCAGGCTACTTTTAACATCATCATCCCTCTTACTTATGTATTCCATCCTACAAGTTTATAAACAACATAAAGTCTGTTTAAAAACTATCAAACATAAAACTGACCAAGAACACTTAGAATGCACTTACTGGCCTGATACCCATGCATTTTATTCAAAATTCTTGAAGCTTTCAAAGCCTCTATAGTCTTCAACTAACAAAAAGCATTGTGCCATACAACTTCAAACATGCATTACTTTAACCATGGTCAAAAGTATCATTCCCTTTAAAGTACCATCCCTTTAATAGTATCATTCCCTTTAAAGTACCATCCCTTTAATAGTATCATTCCCTTTAAAGTACCATCCCTTTAATAGTATCATTCCCTTTAAAGTACCATCCCTTTAATAGTATCATTCCCTTTAAAGTATGACTCCTTTTAAAAGTCCCTTCCCCTTATTTAATCATTCTCTTTAAAGTACAACTCTTTTTAAATGTACTATCTCCTTAAAAGTACCGTCCCATTTACAATACCATCCTCATTAAAATACCATATTATTCCACTGCCTCAGACTTTTGTTCAGTCACAGTTATTTGCCCACTATCTAAAATAATTGTAAGCATTATGTGCAGCCAAGTACCTGAATATGTTACTAAATATTAATACATTGCTAATTACTCTATACTCACATATCAACAGTATGGCTTTTGTCCCAGCTTCAGTACAATAACAGCAATTTATTCCTTAATTGAACAAACATACTTAAACATGGAAAAGGGTATGTTAACTGGAGTAGTGTTCGTTAACCTCAGATGCATCTTTGACACCATCAACCAGAGTATCTTTCTGACAACGATTTTTTTGCTGTGCATTTTCATTAGCAATAATAAATCGGTTCAGGAATTATTTATGCAACTTAACGTTTCAAGTTATCTTAAATATAGCAAATTCTGCTACTGGACCCTTCTCCTCAGTGGCTCCATATGGTATGCTACAGGGATTATTTAATTTCTCATTATTTATTAGTGACCTGACAAGGTATTAACTGTTTACATGAGATTTGGCAGATAATGAGGTTAAGAAAGTCACTTCTTTTCCCCACAGTCGTATTATCTGAAATGACACCATTGTCACAAATATTTATAAATCTCAAATCCTAGAAAAATGTTCAACACTAATTCAGACTTTTTATTTGGGGTATCATGATACTGGGCACCCCAAAAAGACTAAATACATCAGATAACATTATAATTACAGGAACCTTTAGTACAATAATCTCCTCAGTAGAATATCAAAAACATCTGGAAATGTGGCTTGGACAATATCTAAATTTTTCAGCAGCATTCAGAGGCAGCTACATAATCTGTTTATAAAACTTCTCACATCCTAACTAGCAGGTCAAGGAATGCAGTAGCTATCATGTACTGCCAATTATTGCCTCAGACTTTGTCCTCACCAGCCATACCCCAAAGCATACCTGACACCAGTCCTCTACCTAGTACGTCCAAAGAACAAACGACACGTGGTCTTCTGTCAGTTTGTAGCATAAATGTGCCAAGACTTTACTCTTGATTAGTATGGAAGATTATAACTGCTTCTCCAATATAATACCTCAGAACAAGTGTGTTCCTCCCAAATACCTCTAACATACCTGAATTTTAGCAGTCTACTTATACTGTTCTTATGCACTTAAAATCCTGTTTTTTTCTTGGTATCTTTTTTTGAGCTTTATAGGAAACATCTGTTCTGCTAATGCTTTTCTTTTTAGACTTATTTTTAGGAAATGTTGCGATAGACTTTCCTGTTGTCCTTCTTTGAAACCATTTAAGCACTTTTGCTGATGTGAGAATGCATGCAATCAGGAATTGTTTTTATGCTGATTTACAAAAAGCCATGTCTATTAACAAAAGTCTGAAAGGAAACGTGTAAAAATACATGAAACTGTTCTGCTGCTGATATTGAAAAAACATATTTTTGAGGAAAAAACATGTCCATTTATCTGTTCTGATACTGTGGGAGAGCATGTTTTCTGCGGAAAAAGCTTTGTAAAAGAGCACAGATTGCTGAGTTTATAAAAACCATCTCTATTAATTGATACAGTCAGAGCTATGTCACAGTAGAGTGTGGATGCTCATTACATATTGCTATACTCTATTTCTAAATTTAAGCAAGCTTTATTTCATGCTTCATTTATTTTGCATTTTTATAGCAGAATTGATTTTAACCTTTATTTATTGTTTAACACACTTAACAGTTCCCCCTTTTATTTTAAACCAGGGAGACAAATTTGTCATTGTTTGATGATACATTTGTATTATGACAATTGACGACAGTAACTTGTTGATTAACTCTTTTTAAGCAGACTTTAATACATGTAAGCAATATGCAAGCAAGCACTACAATAACAATAACGGCAATTAAAAATATGATCATTTTTCCCATCTACCCTGTAAATAGATTACTAAACCACTCACTCCAGTCGTCATTCCAGTTTTTTTAGTATGTTTTGACACTTGTGCAATGACCTCTAAATGTGCTTTTAGAGACTTGTTCTCCTATTAAGGCACATGTACCCTCTTGGGACACTAGTATATAATCTTAACGCCATTTGATTTTGTAAAACCATAGTTCGTATGGCTGTCATTTCGACAGTAATGTCTGAGATTGCACTGAAAGTGGCATTTGCCAGTACATCAACCAATTTAGATAGTTTTCTTAACTCCCAAATGGCTTTTGCTGCTCCATACCAAGGGAATATACCTGCTCCAGAAATTACATCATCTCCTAAATCCATATCATTTAATTTTAAATAATCAAGATTTTGGTGGTAAATACATGATGTATCTAAGGTGTTTACTGGATTTTTAGTTACAGGTAATATGTCTCTTTTCCTTTTTGCATTTCTAATACTTCCCTTTGGTAACTCTTTTACATGATGCATTGCTGGTACTACTAGCCCTATGTAGCAGGTGCCATCCCATCCCTTTGGTAACCATTTATAAGCATATCTACCACAAATCTAATATAACCCATCTGACAAGGCAACACTGGTATTTACTAGACTGCCATTTACCTTTCCCATAGTAGGAGTTTTATCGTGTACAACTGTAAACTTTTTATTTGTTTTACTTTGCCAACATGTAACGCTTTTGCACTCATTTTTATCATTTTGTGAAAAATGAAATGCCGCTGTGTCACTTAATATTAACTGACCTTTGGCTGGTATTAGAATAGGAAAACCATGGAAAAGTACTCCATGTACTGGTATGTGGTTATGAAAGTTTATCAGTTCAATTGTTTGAATACAATTACTGTTACCCTCTGGGACAGTTCCATTTTGTTGAAAACATGTGATTCCCTGTACTATAGCAGATAACTGTACTCTTGCTTTAAATAACTGTACATTTATAACTTGGTCTCTTGTCTCATTTATCAATACCCTCCAACTACTGACAGAATTTAGTGGAATTGGCACTAGAGGCATAACCCCTTTTATTTTAGGTATTAAACTACATACCCAACAATTAGAAACATTCATACTTTTTGCATACCAACATTATCTTGCCAAAAAAGTGTTAAAAGATGGTGACCAATCTTGTTCATTTTTCCACGTCTTTACTCTCTCTCTCATGTAACTTTACAGTTGATTAACAGGTTGTAAGTACAATTTAATACTATGTAATACAATAATAGTTAGCATGATAGCTATTGACAATTAAAAAAAATCCTTTAAATAGAAATTCCATTGCTGAATCATTTTGCCTTTGGTCATCCGAAACTGGATTTCCAAAAGTATGCACTTTAAACCATATCAATTTCATTATGTTTTCTCTGTGGGAAACCTACAAGAGAATGCACTTAATCAGATTCCTCACTAGTTTTAATAACTCTAAACTGATCTTTATGTACCAACATTGTTTTTTTCTTTTTTCCTTTGATTTTATACACTAATGGTCCAATTTGTTCTGCCATTTCAAAAGGGCTTTACCAGTTGCTGTCCCATGGACCTCCCGTTTGGAACATTTTTACCAATACTTCTGTTCCGCAAGCAAGGTTTTCTTCAGGTGAGAAAATTGGCTCCTTTCTCCACAGGTGGAATGCTTGCTCTCTTGCATTGTAATCACATATTTATGTAAGCCTTTTTAACCATTTCTGATGCATACTGATTTCTAACATAGGCCTATCATTAGGTATATCTGGATCAAATGGTAGTTGTATAGGCATTTTATGACCTGTCATTATTTCATATGGTGAAATACCTGTTTTGCTATTTGGTATTGCCTGGATACCCATTAAAATGCCAGGCAAATGCTGTACCCAAGTATTGCCTTTTTCCAAGCATACTTTTTTTAGACGTTCTTTTAACATCCAATTTATGCACTCTACTATGCCATTTGATTGTGGATGGTATGGTACATGAAATCTTTGCTGTATGCCCAACAAATTACACATTTGCTTAATGAGATTACTAACAAATTGTGGACCATTATCTGATTCTATGACACATGGCCACCCCCAATGACAGAAAATATTTTTCCATAAGGCTTCTGCTGTTGTCTTTGCTGTCATGGTTTTGGTAGGAATTGCTTCTACCCACTTTGAAAAGATGTCCACTACTACTAGTAGGTATCTGTACCCTCACTTTGTTGTTGGCAAAGGACCTGAATAATCTGTCTGAACTGCATACCATGGCCCATCCTCTGGCTGTACCCAGTGTAACTGAGGCTTTTTGCTTTTAGCATTTACCTGCAAACAGATTAGACATTCTTCTACAATCAGCCTACGGACCTTTTTTAAATTTGGGTTCCAATATTTTTCTTTTACAACCACCCATAGCTTATCAGCTGCTACATGTCCCAGTATGTGGTGATTTAATTTGACCAACTGATGTGCTAACTGATATGGCACATAAGGCAACTGTAACCCTTTTGTAGTGGGATATGCATAATATTCCTTTGGCAGTATTCCTACAATCATGCATTGGTCTGTTTCTTCTTTTAAGCCTTGCTTTCTTTGAATATTTATGAGCTCTTCCTTAATTGATTGTTGGTCTAGCTCTTTTAGGATACTAACTTCTGTTTTTAAGGCACTAACTTCTGTATTAATGTATACATACCCTAAAAGTTTTTCCTCACTTTGGGCTGCTTGTTTTGCTAATGAGTCAGCCAATGCATTAAACCTGAAAGTTTCACTTGTTTTTTGGTGTGCTTTTACTTTTAAAATGCTGTACTGTCCTTGTTGATTTGACATTGTTATGACTTT
Organism: Protopterus annectens; assembly: GCF_019279795.1. NCBI lineage: Eukaryota > Metazoa > Chordata > Ceratodontiformes > Protopteridae > Protopterus > Protopterus annectens. The sequence continues at coordinate 1,091,902,712 of NC_056732.1, forward strand.
ATGTATGTCTTTTAATACTTTGGCATGGCGTAATGGTTTGCCTACACTGTCTACAAATCCTCACCTTATCCAAGTGTCCATATTCAGTATTAAAGAATTTACTACATAAGCACTGTCTGAGAAAATGTTAACAGGTTTGTAATACTTTAGCACATACAGGATTGCCTCCAATTCAGCACTTTGAGCTGACATATGTCCTGGTAACTTGATTAGTTCAGGAGAACCCATATGTGGATTTTCCAGAACTACAGCAAATCCTGTCCAGTATTTGCCTTTGTCGCAATACTGTGCTCCATCTATAAAGGCAGCTAGGTTCATAGGTAGGTACTAGGCTATCTGCCTGAAGGCATTTATAAGCCTAGCCAGAATGTGTTGGCTTTCGCCAAACCCTTAGATTAGTTCACTGTGCCTCTGTCCAGCAAAGCCATTGAAGTTATCCCTGGGGTAAACTTTCTGTTTCCCATCCACTCGTCAAGGTTTCTCTTGAAGAGGGTTAGCGAGGAGCTCTGCCTAATGTAGATTGGAATCTTATTCCAGAGCATGGGAAGTCTCTGGGAAAGGAATCTATCCCTCCAGCACGTCTTATTTATTGTTGTGGTGAGGTTTAGATCCCTGGAGCGTGTGCGTCGAGGGGATATGGTTTTCTTTAGGTGGAGCATGTCCATCAATTCTGGGTTGGAGATGGCCTTGTATGTCAGGCAGAGATCACCTCTGAGTAGGCGGTATGCAACCGTGTACAGCTGGAGTTTCTTCAGTCGAGCTGGCTAGGGCATCTGCTTGAGGCCAGTGATCCTCTTGGTGAGGTACTTCTGTGGTCTTTCTAGTTGTTGCCGGTGTCTTGTAAGGTACATCCCAAATGGGGTATTGTACTCTATGATGGGTCTGATGAGTGATGCGTAGAGGGGCCCAATGACCTCTTTCGATCTGGATACAAATCCTTTTATGATTAGGTGGGCCACATAGAAGGATTTTCTAACCACTTTGGCAATGTGATTATCAAAGGAGAGATTACTATCTACTTGGGTCCCCAGATCCCTTATTACGTCTTCTGTATTTGGGGGCTACCACCTATGTGGTAGTTTGTGGGTACTTTGTTTTTTCCAAAGGGGATGTCTGTGCTCTTTTTGGCATTTGGCTTGAGGCCATGCTTTTGACACCAGGTATCTGTCTCAGTGAGACCCTTTTGGAGGATGTCTGTGTCATCCGGAGAGTCAATTATAGCCCCTAGTTTGCAGTCCTATGCAAACTTGGTCAGCCATAGTCCTCCTGTGCTTGCCTGTACCTCTGAGAAGTATATACCAAACAGGAGGGGTACTAGGACTGAGCCCTGGGGAATGCCACGTGTAACCGGTTTAGAGTCCGACCTAGCTCCCACAACTCTTACCATGTGGGTTCTGTCCGTGAGCCAGTTGGCAACCCATCTTGTGATGTAGGGGTTTATGTTCTGGCTGGTGAGCTTGTCTATAATGCCTGAGTGGGGAATGGTGTCGAAGGCCTTTGTGAGGTCTAGGTAGGCTGTGTGAACCACCTTTCCCTTGTCTATAGTCTTGGTAACTGTCTCAAAGAAGTCCACCAGGTTTAGGAGGCATGATCTGCCCTTAACTAAGCCAAACTGGGTAGGGTCCAGTGTTTGGAGTTTTCCAATGTCTCTGTTAATGAGATCCATGATGATGCACTCCACAGCTTTGCAGACCAAGCTAGTCAGGCTTATAGGGCAATAGTTCCCGCAGTCTGTTGTGGCACCACCTTTGTGGAGCGGAATGACCATTGCTGTGCGCCACTCTGTGGGCATGTAGCCTGTGAAGAGGCTGAGTTTAAACAATGTGTTTAGGTGAGAGGTTAGTTCATCTTTGAGCTCATGTAGGATGCAGCCTGGGACACCGTCCGGTCCCATTGATGCTGTGTTTTTGGCTTTGGAGAGGGCTGTTTTAATTGGAGTGTCTGTGATTTCAGGGGCACTACATTCTTCTTGTATAGTTATGGGCCCTTTCGGGTGTGAGAGGGGGGTGAAGTTTGCACTGAACCTGTCTGCCAGGATGTTGGCAATATTGGTTGGTTCAGTGTATTTTGTGCCATTCTGCACTAACTCCGAGCAGATCTGAGAATTGCCACTTAGATTTTTGACATAGCTAAAAAATGGCTTGTGGTTGTCTTTGGAGTCCATGGCAATTTTTCTTTTGAAGCTAGCCTTGGACTGTTTTATGAGGGAACGTAATTTTTTGCTGATACTGATCAGGGATGTCTTCCCTTCTTGGGATTTTACTCTTTTCTGTACTAGTTTCCTCCTCCTATTGAATAGCTTGTTTATGGCATGGGTCCACCAGACTGGTTTCCTTTTCTTGGAGGAGTGAGTCTTAGTTTTGTTTAGGATAGCATGATCCATGCATTCTTGTAGGTGCCCGTAGAGTGCATTAGTAAAGGATTTTGCAGCTTGGATAGCGTTATCCTTTAGCACGGGGGCTTTGAAACTTCTCACCTTGGTCTTAAGTAACATGAAGTTTGCTTTTGAAAGGTTTTTCACGGTGGTTTCTTTGACCGGGGGTGGTGTTGGAATGTAGATATCCAGAGTGATTAGTTTATGGTCAGATCTAACAAGCGACGGGTTGACCTCCAGTGTAGAACACTGGTCACCCATGTTGGTGATGACCAGGTCCAATATGTTGTCACCTCTGGTGTGGGTGTTGGCCAATTGATCCAGAGCATTTGAGTTTATAAATTCTAGGAAATGTTGGGCAAGGGAGTTTGTACTTCAGTAGTTCTCCCAGTTAATCTTTGGGTAATTGAAATCACCCAATATCAGGGTGTTTGGTAGGACCTTTGTTTCTCAGTGTTTCCAGGAATGCAGAGTGGGGGTCCTGGGACATGGTGGGTGATCTGTAGCAAGCTATAATTTGAATAGCAGTTTTGCCCATTGTTAGTTGCGCTTGGATGATCTCTGAAGCGTTGTGCTGTGCCACTAACCTGGAGGTGTGGGTATCCTTGATGGATATGGATACTTCCCTGCCTTTTGTATTTTGGTCCGGGTTTTGTGGCCGAAATGTATGGTATGAGTTGTAGCCTGGTAGTGCTGGGGTGCTCTCTGGAGCCTTAAACCAGGTTTCTGTTACTGCACATATATAGATTTTCTCCATACTGAGGAGTGGCTCGAGTGCATGCATTTTGAGGATTAGACTTCTGCCATTGAGTAGCATTACCCTCAGTTGTTTGTTACTTGCGCTATTTACAGCGGTGGGTTTGTCTTTTGAGCCTTGCCTAAAAAAGGCACTATGGGGGTGGCAAGAGCCTTGGCCAGTATTCAAAAGCCTAAGGGTGGAAGGTTTGGTTTATAGTGGTCAAAATCAGATGACAGAAACTGCATGTGCGGTGACATTATTTTTTCTAGTCAGTTATGCTGTTTTCCTTCATATCCCATGTGATTTGACAAATAATATTTGTCCCCTATCTGAATTGTGACAGTTTTTATTCTGAACAATACCATCCATTTTGCAAAGACTGCCTGACTAATACCATCTGTGATTTTGTTAATTTCAAAATTATCTACTAAAGCTTTTACTGCTTGATGTGGTGTTTGCACTATAATACTGGAAAATACAGCCAAATACTCAGTTTGCTTGATACCCCAATAAAAGGCCAATATCTGTTGTATGCAAGGGTGCTAGCCCAGTTCCACTGGGGTCATCTTTCTACTACAGAAAGTAACTGGATGTAATGCTTTTTCCATTCTTTTGTCGCCACCATGTGGCCATTCATGTAATAGCACCACAGATAATGTTTTTTTTTTCCTGTTGCTGCCTGTAGCACAAATGGCAACTCTGGTGTGGGTGCTATTAATTCTGTAGCTTGTGCTAATTTTACTTTCATTTGTTAAAATGCCTCCTCCTTGTGGGGTCTCCACTCTAGAAAGGGTCTCCACTCTAGAAAGGTGGAGCAATTCTGTTCTTGTAACATTTTGTAAAGAGGAGCAGCCACTGCTGCATAATCCTCAATAAATTCCCTATTGTAATTCATGATTCCCATGAATTTATGTAGATTTGCTATAGTCAATGGCTTTTCCATTTGTAAAATGCCTTGCATGCGCATAGGCAAGGAGACCGTCCTGATGGTTTTATAATAGTACCTAGAAACCTGACTTCTTGAGACATAAACTGAATCTTTTCACTTTTAACCTTAAACCCTACCTGCTGTAAAGTATAAAAAAACTTTTTTTAAGAAGCTGTATATGCTCCTCTACTGTCTCAGACGGGATTAATATGTCATCAGTGTAGTGTAACATTGAATCATCCTTTCTAGATGTTGCAAGAGGGATCCCACTATCTGGTGAAAGATAACTGGACTGTTTTGAAATCCTTGAGGTAATCTTGTCATGACATATTGCTGATTTTTAAATGTAAAGGAAAATTGTGGCCAGTCTTTTTTCTTGAGTGGTACAGCAAAAAAGCCATTTGCTAAATCTATTACTGTAAACCATTTCCTTTGTGGCTTAATATGTGCAGATAACTCTGGAACTCTTAGAATCAAATGTACTCTAGGAGTTGTGTATTGATTAACCTTCCATAAATCAATAACAAGACGAAGACTCCCATCTTTTTTCTTGACTGGCCAGATTGGTGAATTTATGGGACTGTTGCCTTTTTGTATAATTCCTTCCTTTTCCCACTCTGCAGCGAATTTATGGGACTGTTGCCTTTTTGTATAATTCCTTCCTTTTCCCACTCTGCAGTACATTTTTCCATATGTTCTTCTGCCTCCCTAGGAATGGGATATTGTTTTTGAAATGGAGGTATATAATCCTGATCACACCCACCCCTACTGGCATTTCTAGTTTTCCACAATCACTGGGACCCTTGGACCACAGATTTAGGAATTGCTGATGTAAATAGGGGTTGGGAGGGTGGCCTAATGTTTAAGGTGTTTGCCTTACAAACACAAGGTGCAGGGTGTGAGTCTCACAAGGGATAATTGGCTAGGCTTAAAATGGCTCACAAGGGCAGTTAGCTTAGTACTAATCTATGAACCTATGAACCTAAATGCTGCCACACATCCTCACTGTCTGTATTCACATAGCTTGTAGGCTTGTCAGGATTTTCAGGATGAGAGATTGCACAGCAACCTGCACCTTTCTCTCCCTCTCCTTGTTCCTGTCTCCTAGCCACAGAATACTGTTAGGCAAGTCAGTTACTATGCCCAAAGGTCTTAGAATATACATACCAATAATGGTAGTTGAACAAGATGGATGCATTAAAAAAGCACCCTTCCATGTCTGTCCTTCTTGGTTAAATTTTACATCTTGGCTACTCACTGCATAGCATACTGTGCCATTAAATGCTGAAATGCAAACCTTTTTTATAGGATTTACAGGTAACTGTCTATTTCTGATGGATACTGCTGCTCTTGTGTCTAGTAAGACATTTTTCCATAGTGACCCCTCTACCCAGATATCAATCAATAGTCATCCATCTCGACAACATTTAAAAGTAGTCAAGAAAGATACCAGAGAAGGGGGCATACCCCTATTCTAAGGAGATCCTCTCATCCTCCCCTTTATTATCAAGTGCAATATGACACACTGCATGTTCTTGCTTGTCATCTTCCTCTGTGTCTGAGTGATCTACATATTTAGTTTTTTAAATTTCTTTTTGTAACTGCTGCATAGCCATCCTTTCTGCCTGCTCTACCAAATGTTTTGGATTTACAGGTGAAGCTGCTTGAAAATCTATGGGGCATATATCCCCTTTTCCTGTGTATTGATCGCCATTATATCTGCCTTTACCAATATTGTAAGGTCTCTGTGCATAGACCTGTTTTTCTTGCAAATCTTTTGGCTCTGGTTTTGGAAACACACCCTGTTCTTCCTTCTTTTTATGCCAAACTTTATAATGATCACGATTTTGTTTAATATGCCCTTTTTTCTTACAGAAAAAACATGCCAGTACCTTTTGTTCATTACCTACACCCGATCCTGGTGCTACACACACAGGAATAGGAGCTGGTGGTGCAGATGCAGCTCTACCTGCTAGTGGTTGTTCACACTACTGTTGCCTTCCCCAGTTTTTAACTTCTCCAATTACCTCAAATGGCTCACTGCCCTCTCCTAATGCGAAGATATGGTGTGAGTATAATGTCCCATCATTGACCATAGTCCATCCCCTCATTAATTTTTGTACCAAATCAGTGAGGGTATCTGAATTTTCTTCATAAATGCATTTAATATCTGGGACCCCTTTGACTTGCTCTAAAAAGCAATGTATTAACTGTTTTTGTATTTCTGGTTTTTACATGTCCCTCTCTGACCTTTGATATATGATTTGAAAGGCAAGTCTGAAATGGTCAGCTTGTTCCATTAATTTATCTGAGATAGTGATTTTAAAATTATCTAACAGCTTAGCTGTGAGAGGTTGCCCTTGAGTATATGCCATTAGAACAGTCATATGCCCTACTTTACTGTTTAACTAATAAGTGTCTTTCTTTAACTGAATGAAAGTTTTAAAACATTTGGGAACAAAAATCCAGAAATATCTATGTAATACACCTGTCCATACATCAGATCCTACTGTGTATGCTACCTATTCTTCAAATGCAAGCATGCTGTAAAATATGCTTTTTTATCATTCCACTGTGGTAAGCTTTGTAATAATCTAGACTGTGTATATAAATCTGCAATGTGGTTCCCTGTTCTGTGACTTGTACTGGTTTTGCGCTCTGCAATTCCTCCTTTAACTCTTCTATTCAAAGATTAGCTTGTGTTAGTTTATCCTGAATATCACTAACCAGATTTCCTTTATCCTGTAACTGTTGCCAAAGATCTGATATTTCCTTTTGTAGTTCTTTACAGGTTTTGTGATACTTTTTAGTAGACTCTTCTGTTGATTGTAAGGTCCCTATGCACTTTTGACAGAGGTCTTATCACTTCTAAACATTTTGACCTCACCTTGTCTGTCTCTTAGAAATTTGTTAAATTCTTCTGTTAAATGATCAAGAAAGTTACTCCTGTCCTCATCTGTTGTGTGTTGAGTAGTGGCTTCATTCCACTGTTGTACATATTTTTTAAAGGGTGTAACAAGATCTATAGGGGATTTTGTCAATAATAGATTTGACTGTTGTTCTAACTGATATCAGTGCAGTAACCAAACACAATTGTTTAATATCTGGATATAACATAAGCATTTTACCTTTTGTTGGTTCATCACCATTAACAGGTTTATCTTTACAGTCTAACCTTTGAGTTATAGCTTGCACTGTATTTTTATGGCATTGCACACAAAAAGCAGGTTCAGATGATTCACACTATAAACATTTACTATGACTTGCTTCATTGTTTTGTTTCAGATACCAATCAAATGTTACAACCCATTCACATAATGCATGTACATTAACTTTCCCTAATAAGGTTTTACACTTACTAATGTGCTGAGTATACCAGCATTGCATTTTTTCCCATAATTTATCTGGTTGGTCTGAGACATTAAGTGTACAGCTTTTTTTTTTTACATTTACTGCTATACTCCCTAATGGCATCCATACTCATATGTGACACAGAAAAAAAGTCTTACCACTTAACAAGAGAACAGGTGATCAGGCTGTTGTTGCAGGTGGCTGGAAAATTTTTCCATAGTCACTAAAGAAGCTGGTGAAATGAAGTTGGCAGTGGATGACTTCGTAATCTTGGTGCTCGCCTTTCTTGGAGAATTTATGGCACTGCGATTTTTTCTCCTGCACTGCAGTCTCACTCCAGATTCAGATGTCTGAGAAACTGTACTGCTACAAACTGTAGAAACTGTAGAAAACCAAAGTGCTCAACATAAATGTTAGTTACTGTGCTTTTACTGGAGAAAGCATATATAAGGCATCACGTCACTCCTCCTGTGTTCGGATACAGGCTAGGGTCACCATTGAAAATTTTCTGAAAGAAGGTGCTGCTGTGCTGTACTGGAACTGGAACCAAAGTCTTCTTAAGACACAAAGTCTTGCTGGCTGTATTTGCAGTTTGTTTAAACACAGAGACTTGCAACCTGCACTAATAAGTAAATATACCTTGCAGCACAATACTATTTTACTGTAAGCACAATTATTCTTGTAACAAACGACACATACTCTTCTGTCAGTTTGTAGCGTAAATGTGCCAAGACTTTGCTCTTGATTAGTATAGAAGATTATAACGGCTTATCCAATATAATACCTTGGAACAAGTGTGTTCCTACCATATACCTCTAACATACCTGAATTCTAACAGTCTACTTATACTGTTCTTCTCATGCACTTAAAATCCTGTTTTTTGTTATAAAAAACATCTGTTCTGCTGATGCTTTTCTTCTTAGACTTGTTTTTAGGAAATGATTTGTGATAGACTTTCCTGTTGTCCTTTGAAACCATTTAAGCACTTTTGCTGATGTGAGAATGCACACAGTCAGGAATTGTTTTTATGCTGATTTTACAAAAACCCATGTCCGTTAACAGAAGTCTGAAAGGAAACATCTGTAAGAATTTGTCAAACTGTTCTGTTGCTGATATTGAAAAAAACATATTTTTGAGGAAACAACATGTCCATTTATCTGTTCTGATACTGTAGGAGAACATGTTTTCTGAGGAAACGGCTGTGTAAAACAGCACATATTGCTGAGTGTATAAAAAGCATGTCTATTAATAGATGCAATCAGAGCTATGTCACACTAGAGTATGGCTGTTCATTACATATTGCTAAGCTCTATTTCGACATTTAAGCAAGCTTTATTGTATGCCTCATTTATTTTGCATTTTTATAGCATAATTGATTTTAACCTTTATTTATTGTTTAACACTTAACCCAATCCACACACACCCCTAACTGAGGTTGGGGATCCAAAAGTCCTTTCAAAGTTGAGGATAAAAAAAAATCTTTCAGGATTGAAGAAGAAAATCTTCTGGTTATACAAAAAGCTGTTGTGTAATCTGCTTAATAGCCATTTCTTATACAGTGTCAAACACTTTTGCTAAACTATAGCAAGTAGCTATGTTGGCCACCTTGTTAAAGTTCCTAACACAGACACTCACTGACTGACATTTACATAATTCCCAACATTGTTTGCAGTGATGGATTAACACCTCTTTTACAGTGCCAACTGTAGCCTCTTACAGTTTGTATCTAGGCCAGCTGCCCCCTTCACCTTCCATTCAAATGGCTTTGTGCTCAGGGATGTTGTGAGGCATGAGCCCAAAAGGTAGATCCCTTGTAGTCCCTGGGTATATTATAATATCTGTACTATGCACACAACTGCTTTATTGCAATTGTAAAATAATAATCTTTTTTTTTTCTCCAGTTTGAATATTATCTTTGGTTATTTATGCATGCAAATTATGTTTTATAAGGTGTTTTAATGTAAAATAGTTCATTTACCTGCTTCCACTATGAGAAGATGAAAGCAAATGCACTGAGCAATGGAATCCCCAGACTGTATTTGTCAAAACTATCTTGCTGAAGAGCACTTTTGTAAGTGTTTTTGTAGGGGGGGCAAGCCTCTCAACCTCTTACAGCAAGAAATCTGGACAAAGCCATAAATAAAATGGGGACAAAGGCCCCAAAATACAGAGAATTTTTAAATATTGCTCTTACAAACTTAGAAAGTTGATAGAATAACTGTTTTTGCATTAGCATGAATTTTCTGAAGGGTATAAAGCCTGGAACTTAAATGTCTATAATTATTTTCGAACTCCAATTATTAATAATTTGATACTAATTTGCCAGAAAGCCACAATTATATGAGAAATGGCCAAAATTATGTAGCAAAATCTGGACATTCTGGGAAAATCTGCATAGTTGAGAGGCACCCCCCCCCCCCAGATGTATATACCAACTGCAAAGGTGCACCATCTCGAAGAATAGGAAGTGTCCCACAAACATAACAGTCCCAAAAAGAGAATCACTTCCGGCACATCTCACCAGCAGTGATTTTCTATAGAGGAACTCTGATCATCGGTGAGTTGAAGTTCGGGCAGTCGAAGCTCAAGAGTTTAAGCTTCATCTACCAATAGATTACCCTATGTACCCATTCTGACTGTATAATTATTGTGCATAGTTTTAGCTTTTTAACTATGTGGAGTTTTTGTATGAAATTTTCAATGTAGTCATTTTAGGGACCCTTCTGGCAAACCTTTGTGTGCTGTTGTACAATTCCATTTGTAAATTTCATCATACAGTCTTTTTTAAATTAGATTTTGCATCAGAGCTAGACAAAATCAGTGTTACAGTTTAGGGAGCGGTAAATCATAGCTGCTTCTTCAAAACTTGGCCTCAAAATATTACATTTTGGCAGAGCTATGGTCATTTTTATAAATATTGTTTAAAACAGTTATGCAGTCCATTTTAACTAAGTGACTGATGCAATGGATTATAACTTTTAAACTGCAGAGAATTTTGACAGGAAGATTTCCAAGCAGTCAAACAGTTATGTACCATTTTGTAGTATAATTTGTAGATGTTTCAAAACAATTTTCACAAATTCCATTTGGAATCTAAATTGCACTAAAACAGTGTCATAGTTTAAGGTGGTGGTCCACATATAATACATTGAAAAATTGAGATCGAAATGTTTTGTCAGATTTTTTCTTAAATTAATGTTACAAATTGTGTTTGTTTTACTAGTTTTTCAGTGGATCCCTCATGTTTAGTATTTCCCTTGTAACATTTTTTTGTTATTTTGAATAAGGTATTTTCTGCTTGTTTGATAAAGATAAGCTTTCTTCCTTGCTTGTAATACATTTGATGTACAGGTAGGTAGAAATCTGATTAGTCAGATTTTGTTGCCAATTTTAAGTGCCTGTAAATAATATATGTATGCCTGAACATCTAAATATGTCTGCAAACTTTTGGGTGAAATGCGACCACCTGATATTTTGGGTCATGACTGAAAAGGATTTTTGGGAGAGCTCACCCACTCACCTAATATGTGTAAAATTAAATAAATATCAGCTGCAGTATGTTCAGTGACTTGAATGCCATAGTACAAACATCCAAATGCACTAACAGTGTATTTCATACTTTTATATGTGATTTATATGTTGAGACAATGGTGTTTATGGTGAAGACCTTTCCTGTCATCTTTGCGGGACTGAATGTTGTACTTAGTTTGTGAATTGCAATTTCAGTTCAGTTACTTTAATTTCAACTTGTTGCTGTACTTGAAAAAACACTAGCATAGAGCTGAATATCTATTACTGTTTGTGACCTTTGGAGCTAGTAGTAAAATATTGTGTCTAGAGAGGCCCAGCTGTTTCTTTGTGGGAGAGGGATACAATCTGGCCTGTCTGTCTAGAGTTACTACTACAGGGCTCTATTTTTTTGATTGGATAATTTGTCTGGTTCCTGTTTCTCTGCCTTAAATAGCCAGTGTTTAAACCAGTGTATGTTTGTTTGTTCAAAGCTGCAGTGAGTTAGGCCTTCTACCCTTGCTGTGCTGTTTTACAAAAACAGTTGTGCAACTGCAAAAGGTAGGTGCTTAATTTCACCTGTTTTCTGCACTTCTGATTAAAACAATATTTGCTGCATATCTGTTTAAACTATGCAACTGTTTTTCAGGATTAGAGAATTCAATCCTTACCTCTGTCCTGATCTTATATCCCACCCACCCATTCAACTTTTGATATTGGACACTCCCCTCAGTCCCATTACATCAGCTCAATCTAAGTACAGTGAGATCAGTTGTGAAGGCCCATCCCTTTAGGTTCTTAACCTTGAATTATCTTCTGTCTCCTCACTTTCCACTTAAAAAAAAAATATATATATATATATATATATATATATATATATATATATATATATATATATATATATTGTGCCTCTTCCTACTTCATTTTGCTGCTTGTGCTTAGGTGTTCAACTGCATTAGTTTGAAGCATTTATTACTGCTTATCGGTAGCCTAATTAAATTGATGACAGTATTCTACTCAATTGCTGTTTTATCTGAGCTGTTTTTTATTGTTGTGATAGCGAGCTAATTTATCACATTTGCATGGTTTTAAAGCAATTTAGTGATTAACTGCATTTTATTAGTGTTTAACTATATTTCATTGCTATTTACTGCTATTCACTACTGTTTAACTACATTTTGCTGCATTTATTTACTGTTTAACTGTATTTTTTCATACTCTGAGTTCTGCTTTTGTCTGTAAGTGGTAAATATGTGCCTTTTTGTGAGATTTACTGTGTTCTTAACCCTTAAATTGAGTAGTATAGTCTAGATACAGGTTTGCTGCATCCAGAGCTGCAGCTCAACTGTTTTAAACCCTTTGTGAGGTATTCCAGCTACAAAATTTCCCTTAGTAGCACTTGTGTGATCACCTAGTAGTACTACTCTTAGACCTTCCACCCTTTACCCTCTTAGCTCTCTCTGGCCTCTCTCCCTCAGTTTCTAACAAATATGGATTGAGAATTTCCTACTTTTTCTCCTGCTAGTCTCATTAATATGGGATCCTGAGACAGTGTAACAATTGCCTCAGGTACACGGACAACCCTCTACTACTAATACCATCTAGGAACACAATTTGTGAGATATGCAATTACATTAAGAACCTAGAGTCAATGCTCTCTCCCTCACCAGTATATCTGGCACTAAGATGGTTGTCAACACAAACACCACCCATGCCTACACAATACACACCCCGCATATGCAGAGGTCCTCAACAAAAACATGCCCAAACAAAAAAGACATCCGAGGTAAAAACACATGCGAACTGCACTGCCCACCTCACCATACACCACCCATAGTCCACATACCTGTGTTTCACAGCCACTAAAGCCTAAACATACCCCCAACATGTTAGTCATAGGAGATTCCATTGTGAGACACACAGATGTGCCCTTCACCAGACTGGATAAGGAGAAAGTCACGGTTAGTTGTTTGTCAGGTGCCAGAATCTGCCATATCACCCATGCAGTCAAGTCTCTCAACAACAGGTACTGTTATGAGTCATAGTCCAAGTTGGCATGAATGACTTGAGATGTACCTGCCTGGACTATATAAAGAGAGACATGATTGAGCTCACGGAATATGTGCCCTAGGCAGGTATTTTCCTAGCCTTAAGCAGCTTTCTACCATCACCCAAAATGATGCCTCACTACAAAAAGAAAATGATTGACTTTAACAATTGCCTTACTTTCTGGTGTCATTCCAATGAGATCCAGTACCTGACAGCCTGGGGGCATGCTTTGCCAAAGATGTCCTGCATCTGTCTTCCTTGGGCTTCAGGCTTCTGGCAAAGGCTCTTACCTCCCCATAGTGCCTTTTGTGGGCAATGCCATGAGATCAAAACTACCAACATAAAAATTTAATCAAAACGCAAATTAAAGGTGATGCTGCTAAACTCTAGGAGTCTAAACAAGAAACTGTACTCGTTGCAAGCATTCTTAACCCTGGAAAGTGCTGACATTTGTGCAGTCACAGAAACCAGGTTCAAAACTGTGGAGAATACCCCAGCCATACCAGGTTACTCATCCTATCATACATTCAGACCTCAAACTGTAGGCGGCAAAGCAAAAGGAGGTGGAGTTGCAATATATATAAAAGACATACCTCCAGGCTGGTCATACAGTATTACACACAGGAGAAACTCCAGGTGCAGTTAACCATTGACAAGACCCATATTCAAATCATAGCTAGTTACAGGCCCCCAACTTTGACTCAAGATGCCCACTCCACCTATCTGGACCTCTTTGAATCTACCATGATTCAACCCTTTAACCTGATCCTGTGCGACTTTAACTATCCAACCAGAGACTGGAAGAACTACTCATGCCAAAACACAAATGCCCAGAGATTCATTGATTTCATCAGTGCAAATGCCTTGGACCAGCTGGTCAACACCCCCACAAGAGGTGAAAATATCTTGGACTTGGTATTAAACAACATGAGTAACCACTGCAGCATCCTACAGTGTCATCCTCCCTGGTAAGATCTGACCACAAAGCGGTCAATTTCAAAGTCACCATCTCCCCTGACCCCCCCCCCACTAGCTAGAGTCAAACAAGAAAACTTCTCCAAAGCTGATTACAACCTCCTGAGGGGAAGGTATAAACAGTTTCACAGCCCCTCCCCCCTCCATAGGAACTGACACATACAGTATGTTCAAACCTACACCAAAGTACTATACAAGCATTTATATGGTTGCATGGAATCTGGAATACCCATCAGCACAAAATCCTCATCCTCAATAAACAGTAAACCTGTCTGGAGGACATCTGCAATAGATTAACTCTATAATAAAAGGAAAAAATTGCTGTCCAGGAACAAGAAATTGGAAACAATCTCCCCTCAGCTTGAACAGGCTAATAAGAGCACTAGGGAAATTCTGCAAAGCAAACTTCGAGTCAAAACTGGACACATCTACTAAAGACAGTCTTAAGGCCTTCTCCACATATGTCCGCAATCTCAAAGGAAGCACTCACATCTGCTTAGAACTGGTGGTCAAGGACACCACATACACAAACACCATAGATACAGCCAACCCGCTGGCAGACAGGTTCAGTGAAAATATCACCCTTCTGTCCCCCCCATCAGTAAATCATGATATCCCCAGCACCTGCCCTCCTCCCCTTATCTCTAGGGAGTAAGTCATCACTGCCCTCTCAGAGGCAAAAAATACAGCCTCCATGGGACCCAATAACATCCCAAGCTGTGTCCTACATGAAGTCAGGCAGGAACTTGCAGCACCATTAGGCACCCTATTCAACCAAAGCCTAAGTGGAGGACAGCCACTGTAATCCCTTTACACAAAGGTGGAGCATCCATCGATACAGGAAATTATAGACCCATCAGCCTAACCAGCCTGATCTGCAAGGCCATGGAGCAGATTATCATGGACCTCATTAACAAGGACATTTGCAACCTCAAAGCACTTGATCCCACACAGTTTTGTTTCATCAAGGGGAGGTCATGCCTATTAAATTTAGTTGACTTCTTTGAGACAGTCACCAAATCCATGGATTAGGGGAAGACGGTGCACACCGCCACCTTGACAGGGCTAAAGCCTTTGATAATATTCCCCACTTGGGAATAATAGATAAACTGTCTCAACTAGACATCAATCCATATATTACCAAATAGGTAGCAAACTGGCTCACTAATAGACCCCACCTAGTCAAAATAGGGGAAGCCACCTCAAGCAGTAGACCTGTAACAAGCGGTGTACCCCAGGGATTGGTCTTGGAGCATTTGTTGTTTGGGATATACTTTTCTGAGGTGCAGGCTAAAACCAGTAGGATATGGCTGAACAACTTTGCAGATGACTGCAAGCTGGGCACTGTCATCAATTCCCCAAGTGATGTGGACATCCTCCAAAAGGGACTCACCCAAACAAATGACTGGTGTTAGAAACACGGCCTCAAACTGAATGCCAAAAAATGCATCATCGTCCCCTTTGTGGAGAGTGACTTCCCCACAAATTATCACATTAATAACAAGGTCCTAAGCACACAATCAATTGTGAGGGGTTTGGGCACCCAGGTTGACAGCAAACTGACTTTTGACCACCATATTCGTTCCGTTGTATGGAAAGCTTTCTGTATGGCCCACTTCATTAGTAAGGGTATATCATCCAGGGACAAGGTGGTCATAACATCCTTGTATTCTTCCCTTATAAGACTGATTATTGAGTACATTTCAGCATGTAGCTCACAAAATACATGCAGCAGCTGGAGAGACCACAGGGATTCCTCAACAGGAGAATCCAGAACCTCAAACAGATAGGCTAAAGGCCCTGTCCCTCTACTCAGCCTCATACAGACATCTCAGAGGTGACCTCTTTCTGGCATACAGAGCGATCTCTGACCTCACCTTGATGGGACTGCTGCATATCTGCAATCAAGCTCCACTCGGGTAACCCCCGTGTGCGACCTCAACCTGGTCTGTGACATCAATAGGACCTGTTAGTGGAACAGATTTGTGTCCCAGAGACTCCCCCTTCTGTGGAATAAACTTCCTCTCCACGTCAAGCAGCGTATCTCATTTATATTTTTTTAAGTGCAACCTGGATAACTGGATGAGGAACAGAAAATACACCCCTGGGATTCCACCTGTGTCCCTGCAGGACAGGGGCATCAGGTGCTGACTTGTCAGAATATAGCCTAAATTCTTGGCAAAGCTTGTAATGGCCTCAGGGCCAATAGCCTAATAACTTCCTATGATCCTATGAACAGCACAATGCTACAGGTGGGGGACGAAAACATTTTTTCATTCCTGTAGTGTTTGTCCTTTTTTCTTTCTCCATGGCTGTGATGTCATGTCATTAATACTGTTAAGTAAAGAGGTGGAGGGTGGCATCTTGTGGCTTGAAGTCATTAAATAATGACATCATTTTGATTGTCAGATTTCATACCCTTTTACAAAATGCATGTTAAAGCAAAGCATTTTATTCCAACTTCCTTCTAAGTTTATAAGAACAACATTTAACATTTATTCCTGATTTTGGGCCTTTATCCCCCCATTATTTTAACTTTCTCCAGATTTCTTTTACTTAGATGTTGAGAGTTATGCTGGGATCCACACAAAGTTCCCAAGAACACCATCTGAACATTACAAAACCACTGAATAGTTCTACAAAGTGGCTTACTTCCCTCAAAGATTAGATGTTATTGTTTACACCCACATTCCCATTAAAGCACTTCTGGTAAGGATGAGATACATCTGTCACGCCTAAGGGATGCAGTTCACTGAACTGCCAGCACATGTGCACAATAGATGGAACAGTCCCAGCAGCAGCACACCCTGAAAGTTGATATGATTATTTTACTTGAAAGACCTGTGTCTTGATGCACATAGATTTAGGTAGATATGCACAAGAGGTAAAGCTTATTGATGAGTATATATGCAAGTTATAAGTAGGTTTTTAAAATATGGATATGTTGAACTGAAATATAAAAATAGATAGTGATGTAGTTTGCTGTTTTGCAGTTTATAGTGGGTACTCCTTGAAGCCAGGTTTAATGAAATGTGTTCTTCATCCTCAACCTTTACAAAAGAAGTTTACAATGAAGAGTACCTTTTGAGCGTGAGTGTGACTGAGAAAGTGTTTAGGTTTTTGAAGGCCTAGTTCAAGTATATGGATACATCTGGGTGTACCGTATAATGCACACCCAAGACAACATCTGTACAACATGATAACATTGAATCACAATATCCTCTTTCCTGGACTAAAACAAAATCAGACACCTGATCTGGGCCACCTGTGGGTTAATGGAGAAGATGATAATCTCTCAAAAGAAATTAAGAAAGATGAGATCAACTTGCAGGAGGCTGACACACACCTGCAATAAGGCTACATCTGGTACAAAACCATGCACCTTGGCATGAAATGGGTGTTGCAAGCACACAGATAGACATGACATCTACAGTGCGATTGTTGTCATGAAATAGTCAATGTAGAGTATATTGATATGTACTTGTCATGAATGCATGTGGCATCAAACATAAAGACATAATCCATATTTATATTACATTACTATAGGCATGTACTTGTCAGGGTACAAACAGGGAATGTTCATGCAAGCACACACTGTAAGACATATGGAAATGCAACACAAGCATGCCTCTCAACCGCTTAGAGCAGGAAATCTGGACAAAGCCACAAATAATGGGGGACAGAGGCCAAAAATATTGCTCTTACAAACTTAGAAAGTTGATAGAATAACAGGTTTTGCATTAGCATGAATTTTCTGAAGGATATGTGTGTGTCTTTCGGCTTTTCCCAGTTAGGGGTCGCCACAGCGGAACTCCGGTCCGCTAATGATTGGCAGTTGATTTTTACGTACCGGCTTGCCAGGCCTGACGCACAACCTTCAACGAAGGTACGCCCATTCACGCATGTCTCTACGCAGAAGATGCTCTAGCTGAGAATCAAACCGGACAGCGTCTTACTGTGAGGCAACAACGCTACCGCAGCATCACCACCATGAAAGTGTGCCATGATTTTCTGAATTTAGTCCATAATGGTTTGCCAATTTTATGAGAAATGGACCAAAAATATGAGTAAAACATTCTGCAAGAATCTGGACAGTTGAGAGGTATGAGCACAAGATACAGGCAGAAAGCCAACATATTTTATCATGGGTGATTACAGCATGTTGCTGTGGATATTCCATGTGTTTCTTTACCAGTTACACAGCAGTGCCATATGCACCATTTTTATTACCATGCGTTTCCCTGGGGGAAAGCGTTGTCTAGCATATGCCCAAGTATTGTCTATGATATGACCAGGTATATTTGTGCAGATGGGTGGGAAATACATAATCCTGATCCAAATCCCAATGGATAGTCATGGACTGGAGTGCACTGCCTTGTTGTGCAAGACACTGATATGGGACCAAATGGGTTAGTGATACTGCTTCTATCCAAATAACAGGAACAAGCCAAGTTGTTCCTTGGCCTTGATTACACAACCCTAGTCACCACCTCTGATGGCCTTTGTATTCATGAACTAAGTCATGTACAGTAAAAGTCAAGGATGCAATTGGTGCTGCTGAGACAGAGCGTATTATGTAAGGGCTAAAAAAATGTACTCCAAACGCATCCACAGCCTTGACATGGCATTTTTCAGCCCCATCATACATGGCTATAAGGATGAGGACACACTATTCTATAACATGAGTACACATGGCTTGCTTGAATAGATTGTCTGTGCACTGCACCAACATGCATGCAGGATAAGGCAGGTCACATGTTCCTGACACCTCCAGGTCTTCAGATGCATCAGTGCCCTTTCTGTGCTCCTCCTTAACAGCCACTGGCTATTCAGCTACTACAGGTGAGCTATATTGTTACAGAGATGCAGCATTCCTGTAAGCTGTAACTGCATGCTCCTTCCGGCTAGAAACTTTAAAACAGTGTGCAGGTACAGACTACGTCGATGGTCATCAAAGATGTTACATGGACAATAGTTGAGATGAGAGAGGTTCAACAAAAGAGAACTTGTATGTCAGTGGTTGTGCTCTTTATGTGCATCTCATCATCCTGACCTGCTGTAATGGCAGGTTTGTGGCTGAAGTCGAACCATCAAGGACTGCATAGAGCCAAACCTGTGGTTAGCAGAACTGGCAACAGATGCAGTATGGACAGCAGCATCATTTGCAGGACACACCGAAACGAAAAATATGAAATAAGACCCATATCACTCAACCGCTCAGATTTTTGCAGAATGCCCAGATTTTTGCTTCATATATTTGGTTTATTTCTCATAAAATTTGTGTTTTTCTAGAAAATCATTGAGGATTGAAGTCACTACATAATGGCAGACATTTGATTTTCAAATTCATATCCTTCAGAAAATGCATGCAAATGCAAAACCTATTATTTTTGTAATGTTATAAGTTTATAAGAGCTATATTTAAAGTTTGCCCCTGAGTTTGGTCCTTTGTCCTACCATTATTTTTGGCTTTGTCCAGATTTCTTATGCTAATAGGTTGAGAAGTATGATAACACGTACTCAGCAACTCCAGAAGTCAGCCCCTAACATGACATGCAAAAGCAGTTGCTCAGCCATCTACCTGCATATCAGATATATGTAATATGGTTAGGAATAATGTACAAATGATGCATATGTGCTTTAGAACCAGCCTGGCATGTGTGGTTTGGGATATCTGAAACTGTTGGACATGGAGCAAGATAAGTGCAACTATTTAAACATACGCATACTAATGATTAGTGTAATTAACTAATAGGTGACCTATCTGTTACTGAATATGCTTAGACAGCACCTGCCTAATTTCCTTCTCCTCTCAGGATATTGCCTGCTGACCTGTGGCATCAGTAATTCTCTGTCTGTTAGGGGGGAACATGGTGGCTCCTCATCTCACCTGTACATGGTGGCCTCAACATTATGGACTCATTGCTGTGCATCTATGTCCATTATACACAGTGATGACATGCTTACACTGTATGACAATGGCTCATCATGTCATTCACTCAATGGGCTATGTTCTTCCAAAATCACTTACTGGGTTTGTGCTGACCACCATTTCCTCTGGAACACGAGGTCATGCTGTCTGAGGGGCCTGCAGGAGTATGTTACTTTTAAGTAGGGTAAAACTCATGCTGGTGACACTGATATACACATGTTGTATTGCTAAAAGCAGGTACACCTATACATAATATCAATGTCATCATTAAACACCCCACAGGCATTATACACACATGAAGCAACTAGTGTATCAGAATGCTGTTACATTAACCATATACATGCAAATAACATAGGCTACACATCTTACCTGTGCTGCAACATTTAAAAAACATACTTACTCGTATGCATAAAGTGTGCTGAACTACATGCAAGTTATATGAGATGCAAGTCAAAGCACAGTAAAAAATTTGGTCGGCAAACACAAATGTGTTAGAATAACTCCATGTGCATCAAAGAATACATTATGATAAGACATGTATAAAGATGTATTAACTTGTGTGAGCTTTCTCAGACATTCACAATCTATTGTTACAGCTTGAAACATAGAAACCAAGTATGATACTTACAGTCTGTAGGGTACTAAAGCATAAGCTATGACTACTTGTAGATCGCTCCTTATTGAAATGTCGGCACTCAAAATGCCAATTGCCAAAAAGCCAAAAAATAAAAAGACCGAAAATCCTAAAGAACAGCATTTGCCAAAAATTGCTCTTCTCCTTTAAACTTTTTTTTTGCTGAAAGGGCAAGCCCCCCTCTGCACCCCTCTGATGTGGGAGGAAAGCCCCCCGTGAAATTATATATACCAATTCTGAGATTGCCATACCACAGAGAAAAAGGAATATTTGACAAAATGACCATCTTGGAATTGATATGCATTGTCCATTCTTTCGGCCATTCAATCTCCATGTTTAGGGGCTTGGTCTAGCAGGTCCCGACATTTTAAATGGCTACCCTTATAGATTGATTGTGAATGCCTTGTCTCACAACAGCATGGTGCATATACATATACTGTGCACTGTGGTCTCCACACAATGTTGACAGAGCACAACATAGGTGTGAATACCTGTATGCCTTACTAATATCAAAATGTTCATTCATTCCTATACCCATCAATGCAGTTTTTGTATATCATAAAGGGCTTCTACTGCTGGTATGGAATAAACATTTTTCAGTGGAGGAGATCTTAGTAAACTGTTTCTTGAGTTGCTTTGCTATCTGTTGCATATTCTGTTTCTTGTGTGATGCATCTCTGCCTAAGACTCTGTCCTGTAAATTTATTTGATGGCATTCACAGCTCAGCACTGTGATTCCTTCTCAGCAGAGGCATTACTCAGTGGTCACCTGTCCTTTTGGCATTTGGCCTCTTTATTTAGGTTATGCAGCCCATAATCTGAAATGTTTGCTGTTATGGCCTTCAGTAGTGTTATAAATGCCCCGTTTAAATCAGCAGCTTGTATGCATTTGGACCTTCATTATTATGTGCTGTTGTCAGGGCCCTCTGATCCCTATAGAAGTGTCAAACAGCTTACAGTCTAAAATTTAATTTATGAAACTGCAACACATAGCCTTGATTATTTAACAGTACTTTAGTTCATTTAAAAGACTATTTCCTGCTACCTGCATACAACTGTCGAAGCTGTTATCACAGGATTGTTGGCGTGTCCTCTGATAACCTGTAACATAAACAAAGGCTTGAATGAAAATTTGTCTCCATCCTTTCCTGTGAGTCATTTACCTATTGTGCTGTGCAAAGCTGACTATATTTGATGTTGGACCCCTTCCAGTTAATCCTTTGTTTAGTAAAAGGTATGTATTTACTTAAGCATTATTATAATTTTTCATTGTGTTTACTTAAGCATTATTAAAATTTGCTTTAGTAAACCCCATACATATTAAATACTTGCTTTACAGCTGTGAGTATGGCAAATAACTAGGCTAGGTAAATAGCACTTATAAGACATTGCTATGTTAGGATGTAGGGTTTTCAATAATGTTTACTCTGATATACATCATTCATGCTCTTGATGGCTACTGATGCACAGAAACAATGACATTTGACTTTGTCCTGTGTTTCAGTTGTTATATGTCCCTCCCCACCACCTGGGTTTTTTTTTTATAACAAGTATATTCATCAACTTGGACAGTGGCTAGAAGCCCAATGTGCTTGCAGATTATCCAAAATCTTTTCTGTTATGTTCATTGATACATGAGTATGCAAATAATTATTAACGACTGTCACACTGTTATATACAGTGGAAATTAAATTATAAACAAACACTGAATAACTGCTGGTACTGAAATTAATGCAATGTTTTCATTCATAATCCACGGTAGTGCAGCGGTAGCATTGTTGCCTCACAGCAAGAGGTTCTCCCTTTCGATTCTCGGCTGGAGTGCGGGGAATGCCTTCTGTGTGGAGTCTGCATGTCCTCCCTGCAGTTGAGTGGGCATTCGAAAGACATGCGTAAATGGGTGTGCCTTCATTGAAGGTTGGACGTCGAGCTGGCACCTCTGCATTTGTGAAAATCTACTGCCAATCATTAGCGGACCGGAGTTCCGCTGTGGTGACCCCTAACCGGGAAAAGCCGAAAGACAACAACAACAACAACATTAAGTCATACTTCATCAGAATCTGATGATTATTTCTGGTTGACTAAGTAGGTAGGCTGGCACTGGACTCTTTTTAGCTACAACCCTGGTATATCCTAGGCACAAATTACAAAAAATTATATAAATGGTCCATGAGGATCAGAATTTTACCATAGTTAATATGATAAATAAATATACATTTTCACAAAGTTACATGCATTATAAGATCCCAGATATTGTAAGCTTTCCATTTTAAGAGTCAGCATTCACCATGGCTCTATAGCTTCCAGAGCTATGAGGCATGGAATGCAATGGAGGCACAAGGTAATTAACTTATGACCACATTGTAAGTAACTTTAGTATGGCATAGAGTCAAAAACTGTGCTATAAATAACTAGCAGTAAAACGTTAATAATAATAGCAGTGTATTAGTTCAGACTGCCTGATAAAGCACACTGCCTGTTGTTATCTAAATTTGAGTTTAATATTTACAACTGCTTACATATTTACAAAAGTTGGGTCTGGACTGGCTAAAGAAATATAGAGAGAATTCTCTACTGTAATTTAGGAGGAACAATAACTGCAGTAACTTTAGCACTTTAGCCATTGTCCTGAAGGCAGGTGCATTTGTGCATTCATTTAAGAGGTACTTTATTTCTTTTCTGGTTTCCTTGGGGGGGGGGGGATTCCAGTTAGCTGGTACTAGTTTAGAAGCTGTTTTTCACCTTTAGCATATCCACATTGAGGTCTATGCAAGGAAAGTAGATGTAAGATGGGAGTTTTTTTATATTTGGCTTGTTTGAAAGAGATGGACAGTATTTATATGTATAAAGGTGAATGTAACTAGGAGGAGAGTGGCTCTGGTTGCTACAGAGAGATATCTTGCTTTTTGAGGGTGGTGCAGTGATATTTATAGTGTGGGGAGAGGTTAATGAAGTGGCATATTTAATTTATTATTGTTTGTAATATGTTAGAATTAGTACTAGAATTTAGAGCTAGTAAGGGCAGCCCATATTCAGAGTGATGGATTAGATTGTCTAGCTATGTGGTGTGAGGGATGGAGTCCCTACTGTGTTGTAGGTAAATGGAATGCAATTTTCAGCCCTGTAGCTGTGGGAGCCAAGGAGGGAGAGGAATGAGGAGGGTGTTACTTGCTCACATCTCCTGGGGGGGTGGTTTGAAAGTGGTTCACTAACACTTAGGGGCACACCGGTTGCTGCAATCTCCTTGGTAAAGACCAAGAAGACCTACACTTGTGCGCCAGGAAGAGGGGCAGGGCAACTTGGAGGGAATGCACAGAGGAAAACTGAAGGCATGTCCTCCATGGATGGCCCATTGCACATCACCCCCCTAAGCCCTAGCCAAGGAGAAAAGGAAGAAACAGAAACTACCCTGATGATTGCCTAGATAATTGTCCTTCTTGGTTAACCCTCTGTCCAGTGAAGGGGAATGAATGGGACAATTGGCTAGGAGTGGGTGATGGTTGACAGACAGCAGGGGTATAAATGTTGTAAAATAGGGAATTATGACATTAAAGCCAAAACTTTCTGCTCAATTATGTTATTGCTGCTGAGGTCAGTAATTGTTGCCTTTGAATTTGAGGGTTTATCAGAACAGCCAAGTGGCTGTTTTAAGCTAAGTTTACGGTACATTTATTTGCAGAAAACAGTTACAAATAGATGACAAATATGTCTGAGGTTGCTCTTTTGTTAGGTTTATGAAAGAATATGCTCTACAGAAAAGAATGCCATCTGTATACATGGTAATAATTTTGGAGGAATACTAAATATAATCCCAAAATGAATAGAAAGAACAGAAGGGCCAAAGGGGTGTATCCTTCAGGGACTCCTGATGCAAATGTAATGTATTCTGGGATAATATTTCTTTTTCTTCTTCTTCTTCTTCTTTTGGCTACTCCCGTTAGGGGTCGCCACAGCGGATCATCTGTTTCCATTTCTTCCTGTCCTCAGCATCTTGCTCTGTCACACCAACCACCTGCATGTCCTCTCTCACCACATCCATAAACCTTATCTTAGGCCTTCCTATTTTCCTGTTACCTGGCAACTTCATCCTTAGCATCTTTCTCCCAATATACTCTGCATCCCTCCTCAGCACATATCCAAACCAATGTAATCTTGCCTCTCTGGTTTGTCTCCAAACCTTCCAATCTGGGCTGACCCTCTAATATACTTATTCATAATCCTGTCCACCCTTGTCACACCCAATGCAAATTTTAACATCTTTAACTCTACCTCGTCCAGCTCTGACTCTTGCCATTTTGTTAATGCCACTGTCTCCAACCCATGTAACATAGCTGGTCTCACTACCCTCTTGTAGACCTTTCCTTTCACTCTTACTGGTACTCGTCTGTCACAAATCACTCCTGACACTCTTCTCCACCCACTCCATCCTGACTGTACTCTCTTCTTCACCTCTCTTCCACACTCACCATTACTCTGAACTGTTGATCCCAAGTATTTAAACTCATCCATCTTCACCACCTATACTCCCTGCATCCTCACCATTCCTCTACCCTCCCTCTCATTCACACACATATATTCAGTCTTAGTCCTGCTGACCTTCATTCCTCTTCTCTGTAGAGCATATCTCCAACTCTCCAGGGTTTCCTCCACCTGCTCCTTACTCTCACTACAGATCACAATGTCATCTGCAAATATCATAGTCCATGGGGACTCCTGTCTGATCTCGTCTGTCAATCTGTCCATCACCATTGCAAATAAGAAAGGGCTCAGAGCTGATCCTTGATGTAATCCCACCTCCACCTTAAGCACATATGTCACTCCCACCGCAGTCACACTACCCTCGTACATATCCTGTACCACTCTTACATACTTCTCTGACACTCCCGACTTCCTCATATAATACCACAACTCCTCTCTAGGCACCCTGTCATATGCTTTCTCTAAGTCCACAAAGACACAATGCAACTCCTTCTGACCTTCTCTGTACTTCTCCATCAACACTCTCAGAGCAAACATCACATCTGTAGTGCTCTTTCCCGGCATGAAACTATACTGCTGATCACTAATCATCACCCCCCTTCTTAACCTATCTTCCACTACTCTTTCCCATAACTTCATGCTGTGAGTGATCAGTTTTATCCCTCTGTAGTTACTACAGCTCTGCACATCATCTTTATTCTTAAAAATCGGTACCAAAACACTTTTTCTCCATTCCTCATCACTTTCCAAGATTTCATTAAACAATCTAGTTAAAAACCCCTCTGCCATCTCACCTAAACACCTCCATGCTTCCACAGGTATGTCATCTGGACCAACAGCCTTTCCATTCTTCATACTCTTCATAGCTATCCTTACTTCCTCCTTGCTAATCCACTGCACTTCATGATTCACTATCCGCACATCATGCAACCTTCTCTCCCTCTCATTCTCTTCATTCATCAGCCCCTCAAAGTACTCTTTCCATCTGCTCAACACACTCTCCTCGCTTCTGAGCATGTTTCCGTCATTATCCTTTATCACCTTTACCTGCTGCACATCTTTACTAGTTCGGTCCCTCTGTCTAGCCAGTTGGTTCAGGTCCTTTTCTCCCTCCTTAATGTCCAACCTTTCATACAACTCTTCATATGCCTTATTCTTTGCCACCTCTCTCTTTGCCATGCACCTCATCGCCTTATACTCCTGTCTACTTTCTTCATCTCTCTGGCAATCCCATTTCTTCTTTGCCAACCTCTTTCTCTGTATACTCTCCTGTACTTCCTCATTCCACCTCCAGGTCTCCTTGTCCTCCTTCCTCTTTCCAGATGTCACACCAAGCACCTTTCTAGCCATCTCCCTTACTAGCTCTGCTGTAGTTACCCAGCTATTCAGTAACTCTTCACTGCCACCCAGTGCCTGTCTTAACTCTTCCCTGAACTCCACCTCACAATTACCCTTTTTCAATTTCCACCATTTGATCCTTGGTGCTGCCCTCACACTCCTGCTCCTCTTCTTGATCACCAACGTCATCCTACAAACCACCATCCTATGCTGCCTAACTACACTTTCCCCTGCCACCACTTTACAGTCTCCAATCTCCTTCACACTGGCCCTTCTACATAAGATATAATCCACCTGTGTGCATCTTCCTCCACTCTTGTATGTGACCCTATTCTCCTCCCTCTTGTTAAAATACGTATTCACCACAGCCATGTCCATCCTTTTCACAAAATCCACTGCCATCTGACCGTCTGCATTCCTTTGCTTAACACCATACCTCTCCATCACTTCCTCATCCCCTCTGTTCCCTTCACCAACATGCCTATTGAAATCTGCTCCAATAACCACTCTCTCACCCTTAGGTATAGTCATCACCACTTCATCCAACTCACTCCAAAATTTTTCTTTCTCATCCATCGCACACCCAACTTGTAGAGCATATGCACTAACAACATTGATCATTACACAATCAATTTCCAGCTTCATAAACATCACTCTATCTGACACTCTTTTCACCTCCAAAACACTCTTAGCATACTGTTTCTTCAGGATAACCCCTACGCCATTTCTCCTCCCATCCACACCATGATAAAACAATTTGAACCCACCTCCGATACACCTAGCCTTGCTCCCCTTCCACCTTGTCTCTTGCACACACAATATACCAACCTTCCTTCTGTCCATCATATCAGCTAGCTCTCTCTCTATACCAGTCATACTGCCAACATTCAAAGTTCCGAACCTCACTACCACAGTCCTAGCCTTTACCTGCCTTCAGGCATGCCTTCCCCCTCTTCTCCTCCTTCGGCCAGCAGTAGCCTAATTTCCACCAGCACCCTGTTGTCCAACAGTACTGGTGGTGGTCATTATTAACCCGGGCCTCGACTGATCCGGTATGTATATCTGTACTGTTGTCCGCATGTATGATTTGGCAAAATTTTATGCTGGCTGCCCTTCCTGACGCAACCCTCCCCATTTATCCGGGCTTAGGACCAGCACAAAGAAATGCACTGGCTTGTGCATCCCTATTGGCTGGGTTGGGATAATATTTCTTTTTGTAATATTAAAAGCATATTCACTATATAGTCAGATTTCAATGCATAAAGGCTGAATCAAGGAGTTGCATTTGTAAGGGACTGGAATAATAAACGCTTTTAAGTGTTCTTTTAAGACGAATTGAAATTTCAGTTTGTGAGATGGTCCATTTCCAGACTAGTATATGTCACATCTGTACCTGTGCATAGTGTAAAACACGTGTCAGGGGCTTCTGTGAACCCATGTTGTAAATCAGTAAGATGACCATATTTGTTAGTATGTTCTGTGATTTGTGGGTATAGGAAGTTTTCAAATACCTTTGTTATGGTGCAAAGGCCAGAGAGGCATTTGGCTGAGGTTTTTTTTTTTAATACAGTTTTCAAGTTGCTCCCTGATGTTTTATTTGGTATTGCTTGAAAACACTACATTGGAAGTGTTGTTGTTGTCTTTAGTGTTTGGGGGAACAGCAGCTGAAGAGATTCATTTTTGAAGTCTTCTTGTTGACTGAAGCCTTCTTAGAGTATTTTATCTCTTAATTAACCCTCCAGAAACATTTAAGTTGGCATGCATGATCTCTTGTTAAACATAATGGTTACCTGATGTGGCTTTTGTAATCTTTAGCATACAAGCATGTCTTAAGGTTTGAAAACATTTAGGAATGAGATGAGATTAGACCTCTTCCATTTATGCCATCCCTCATATATCTGACCTGAAAGTATTTGATCTTGTTTGGGAATACTTAGTTTATAGCACAGTTTGGTGGGGTTAGTTTCCAAAATAACTGTGGTCCACTCAGGGATGTACAGTTCTGCAATAAGTTTGGATTCCTTTGTTTCAGAGAAGTTTCTAGATGTTTTGGTACAATTTTTGGTGTTTTAAAAGGTGAGTGAGGCAGTTACTGGGTTGTGACCACATAAAGAATGTCAAAGGAAATATATTTGTGAGAATGTTTTATGTACATTTGTCATGGGATCTAAAAGTGAGTGCCTGTTTGTGTTAGGGCCTGGTCTTTTAGGAAAAGTGATAAGCTGAGCTTGTCTGTAGCAAGAGAAGTAGTGCAGTACCTATAATTTTTTAGAGCCAAGGAGTTATCTTTGTTGAAATCCTTGATTAGTATGATTTTGCCCTTTAGTACTAACTTTAGAATTTGTTCCATTGTGTCTGTTAGAAGTTTTTGTTTAGAGAGAGGGTGGATATATACAATATCAAAATGCGCTTTGGTTTTATACTTTATTTCTGGCTATGTCAAGAGCTGATTAGGAAAGTCTTTGAGTATGTTATAGTTGTGATCTATTAAAGAAATTGTGAATTTGAAGCTTATTTTGATTAATAATGTCATGCCTCGAGTCTTGTTCTGTTGTTGAAGAATATATATGGTTTACGTTTTTGCACGTAGGTAGATACACAAATATTCTACTTAGCCAGGTTTCTAAGATGCCTAGTTTGACTGTGTTGCTTAGCTGCACCAAGACTTTCAGCAAATCCCATTTGTCAGCTACAGTTGGCGCCTTGTGATGACATATCCTAATTCTTTTGTTGCCACATTTGCAAGACTTTGAGCTATTTTGCAAATTTAAACGTGGTTTATATAATTTGAGAAGTGTTTAAAAGGTGAAATGCCTATTAATGGGGATGTGATATTATTATATAGGTAACACTGAAGTAATTGCGTTTGTTTAGTTGTCTAATAATGGTCCTATATTGGGGTTGATGTAAGGTCCCTAACTAGATTTGTGTGTGCTAGGTAAAAAATGTAACAGTTCATAAAGATGTTTGATGACGTTTAAAGCAGAACACTTAATTCAACTCTTATTGGATTTTTTTACTTAGGTGTGGAGCTGTGATTCTTAGCGTTGGCTAGAAATTTGCAGGTTTTATTAAGAAGTGAACTGGCTTATTTAATGTAGATTTTTTTAGGGGCTGCATACATAGTGAGCTGGGAGAGACAGAAAAGAAATAAGTATACTTATATGTTACGCGGTCTTTGAGTAGGACAGGGATAGATTAGAGGAAGAAGACAATGAGAGACTTTTTGTGACCAAGGACAGCTCGTAAAATTAGATGGGGCAACTAGACTTGTTACAACTTCAGTCTGTAACATGGGATATGACCAGCTATGATGTCAGTGTAATCAGTGAGATTAATTTAATGAACGTCTGAGAGAGGCATAGGATATATCAACAGATATTACTGCTAACAAAGTCTGAGAAATGAGTGTTAGGGGGTGGAGAGAGAGAGCGAGAGAGAAAACCACTGACTAAAGTGCCACCACAGTCAGTGAGGTGTAAGAAAAGTAAGTTTAAGGATAAAATAATGTGGATTACTAGTCTCCATTGCCACCAAACAGTTGTATTAGATTTTAGGAGGCAGTTATCATTTGTTTACTCTTTGAGTGTGTGTGTGTGTGTGTGTGTGTGTGTGTGTGTGTGTGTGTGTGTGTGTGTGTGTGTGTGTGTGTGCGTGTGTGTGTGTGTGTGCGTGTGTGCGTGTGTGTGTGTGTGTGTGTGTGTGTGTGTGTGTGTGTGTGTGTGTGTGTGTGTATGGTGTATGTGTTATGGGGACAGATTGAGTTATGTTAGTCAGTAAACACAGACTGCTCTGCCATGCATGGTTTTGTTAGGTACCTTCATTTGTGATTTATTTGCCCTTTTAGTTTCTTCTGCGTTAAGGACTCCATGTGACACAATAGTACCTGCTGTTCTGTTCTCTCTCTGTGCTAAAATGCAACTTCAGCACACCAATCTCATCAAAACAGGATATACCTAGCATGAGTGCTTGTTTCATTTCACATTTGCTGAGCTATATGAATCCTTTTTGTGTTCTCTTATTTTGCTTTAAGCCCAAGAAGTCTGAATTATTTTATTTGCTAACAGTGAAACAAATTACTTCTCTCAGCATGATTTGCTGGCATTTATTTACTTTTTAATGTTTGCATTAATGAGGAATTGGCAGTTAATCCTTCATGCATTGCAACAGTGTTAGAGCACACTTCTAGATGATCATCCAATTCTGTCAATGGCAAAAATGAACACTTCGGGAAGTTTAACTAGATGTGGATAACTGAAAAAAATGCAATGTGTAGTTATATATCCTTGATCTTTGTGTTAAATTGTCTGTCTGTCTGTCAGGAAAGTCAAAAAACTATCATTGGCTTGCATGGGCAATCCCTTCAAATGGTTGTTGGCTGAAACACTACATGAGTGACATGACACTTGCTGGGATTTTAACTGCTGATCACACAGAGTAGTACTAATAAACAATTCAATTGCTGTGACTTTTCTTTTGGTGAAATGCTTGCAATGCTTCTCATTCACAAAATAATGTTCTGGTGCGACAGCTTCATGACTTTTATGAATTCTTAATATTAAAAGAGAAACTTTGTAACCTGCAGTTTCTCTTCTTATAAGCTAGTGACAGATTAAGTAAAATTTAATGTCTTTGGAGATAAAGCAAAACTTCTGTTTAATTAGCTGGAATTAATGAATTATCTCAAAGCGTATTTTTACTAGTAGTATTATGTCTATAGAATTTACAGTATAATTAAAGCAGTCACAGAATCACATATTTATAGAATCTACAAGGCAACTGGACTATGTGACCATTTATGCCCTGTCAGTACCCATCTTAAGGAGTTATAGGCCAGGTGTACCTGGAGTAAATTTATGAATGCTCATCCAGTTGTCTCATTCCTTCTTAAAAGAAGACAGTGCGTCACATTGCTTGACCTGGAGGAAAAAGTTTATTCCAGAGAAGGGGTGGTCACTGCATGATAACTCTGTCTCTCCACCACAGTTTGTTTATTTGCTGAATCAGGTCCAGATCCTTGGTTCCAGTGTTAGCAGGACTGTTTCACTTGTGGAGAAATAAAAGGTCTTGGACTGCTGGATCACTAATGGCCTGGAAAGCAAGGCAAAGATCATCCCTAAGGAGTCTGTAACACAGTGAATACAGGGGCAAGACCGGCAGCCTCTATTAATAGATTAGGTCCTTTAGTCTCATGATCTTTTTTGCCAGCAGCCTTTGGGGAGTCTTTCTGACTGTTTTATATGTTGAGTAAGATATATCCCAAAGAGCGTAAAAATATTAATGCTGATGTGTGTTGAATATCTCTACAGTGGTTTATGAACTACCCACAGTAGCTTAAATAACAAATCACAAAAGTAATTATTAAAGAAAGCACAAGAAGTATTTGGGCAGGATTCATAATAGCTGTAAAGTAAATTGTGCATTATGAATGCAACTGGAGTTTGTGAGAAGTGTTTCCAGGAACAATGTGGGATAATATGTCTTGTCATATTTTGTCATATTTAATATGTATGGCAGCATACCACAGCATTGCTATGCAGTCCTGAAGTTTAAGTTTTCAACCCCTCCCCCTGCCAGAAACATGCATTGTATTTTAGTTTACATGACTGACTTTGTCATTATGTTGTGCAGTGAAATCAGGTATTACAGCCCATCATTTTTAAAGAGAAGAATCTTGGGTAGACAGTAAACCTATAAATACCATAATAAAGCAGCAGGGCTGTTGTCTTCCAGCAGCACCATAGCTAGAGTGGATAGAAGATGGCAGCCATCCCAGGCACATAGTGTTAGGGGCATGACCAGGAGAAACCACTCATTCTTCAGTGCATTACCAGTATCTGAATGCTAGTGTTTGCAGTCTGAATTGAAACACTGTAGTGCTCCGTGTGTGGCTTAAACTGTAAAGGTAGCAAGCAGTTGCTACAGTTAAAAAGACAGAAGACTTTTTTTCTTCTTCATTTAGAACTGTATATCCACGGTGGTACAGCGGTAGCATTGCTACCTTACAGCAAGATATTCTCCTGTTCGATTCTCGGTTGGAGTGCCTTCTGTGTGGCGTCTGCATGTCCTCCCCGCGGTCGAGTGACCTCCGAAAGACCTGAATGGACGTGCCTTTGCTGAAGGTTGCGCATCAGGCTGGCAACTCGGCACCATAAAAATTGACTGCCAATCATTAGCGGACCGGAGTTCCGCTGTGGCGACCCCTAAAAGCCGAAAAGACAAATTTGGACTTCAGAACTGAAGTGCTGTAGTGTTCCATGTGTGGACTGTAGCAACTGCTTATGCAGCAAGCAGTTTCTGTATTTTAAAATGAAAGCAGACCTTTTTTTTCTTTTTTGATAAGTACCATGCCAGGACTTCAAATCTGTAGCACTTAAGCATTCTGTGTGTGGACTGTAGCAGCTGCATGCTTCAAATCTAGATTTGTAAAAAGCAATTGCTACAGTTTAAAAAAATGCAAAAAACATTTTTTGTCTCCTCAACTTAGAGTTAAGGGAGGGTACCATATTAGGGACAGCACGAGATACCAAAATAGCTTGATGCACCTGTGTCGTGCTGCATGCAGTGTGTGAACATTTAAGAAATTCCCCTAGGTTTGCATTGGTCATCACAGGAAATCATTCCAGATATCAAATTATAAAAAACTGTGTGAGAAAAAGACAATGGTAAATGTGTACACTTGCACAGTACTTCTACTTGAATGTATAAAATGTTATACAGCAGAAGCTATTTTCAGGAGTCTGTGGCTGAAAGTTTCAGGGTTCGGTGTAGATGGTTTGTCTTTCCATAATTTACATGAATACTAAAGCATCTGTAGGCAAAGCTAGTGAGTGCAGCTTATACAAAAGTTCAACAAATTTGTCTTAGCCTGAAGTATATTTTTTTTCTGAACTACTCACACTTACCAGGCATCTAGCAAATTATTCTGACTCTGCCCATTAATTTTATACCAAGCAAGAGCCAGTTCTGATCCAGCTATTCTTCGGGTAGCTGTTGGGGTATTTTGTGTTGCTAAGGCCTACTTCTCCGCACATGCCCAGTAGTGCTGCTTGTGTTGGGCATGCAATGGGTATAGCATGGAGCTGTCCCTAACTTTAACACATCTGAGCAATATGAGACACAATGTCATGATTCTCACACATCTGAGCAATACGAGACACAATGTCATGATCCTCACTTCATCATCACAGAACTTGCATATAATTTTGCATTTTCTGTTGCAGACTTGTTTATCATGGTAGACGGCGAGCATCATACAGTTCTCATGATGTGTAGGCACTGTGGTACACAAGGTTTTGGCCTAATTCCTCACATCATACAAATGCCATGATGTACTTTCTCTTGACATTCTGTGCCTTGCAGCTGGACCACTAATGAAATAATTTTAAAAAGCAGGCAGCTATTCTGATGTGTCACCAAGGATACATTTCTTCTCAAATAGCAAAGTAATCCTAGAATTTGCATATATGGTATCACATTGTATCTTCTCCTACTTGAACTATAACTCAACCATTCAAATAATTTATGTTTGCAGTGTAAAACAGTATTGGTCACAAGTTTTTTTTTTTTTGTATTGTTAGTGCAAACACAAAAATTCAACAGTGACTTCTTGCTACTGTAGCAGACAGTGGATGTTTTCATCATTATGAATATATGCTATGTTTCTTTCTTTCTTTCTGCTTTTCCCGGTTAGGGGTCGCCACAGTGGAACTCCGGTCTGCTAATGATTGGCAGTTGATTTTTATGTACCGGATTGCCAGGCCTGATGCACAACCTTCAACGAAGGTACGCCCATTCACGCATGTCTCCACGCAGAAGACGCTCTAGCTGAGAATCAAACCGGACAGCATCTTACTGTGAGGCGGCAATGCTACCGCAGCAATTATGCTATGTAATGTTAATAAGTGTGTTGTATTCGCTTGAGGTTTTTTGCACTCAATCTACAGTGTTTCTTATTGTGAGGATACTTTCAAAGTGACACTGTATTTTTAAGGTTGTATACCGCAACACCTATCTGTGCGTTTGATATTGGTTACTGAGTGAATGCTAACTTTTACATTACTATTCTTAATACTCACAAAGTGCCCAAGCCACCCTAAGCCCTCTTTATTCCAAGATACTTCCAGATTGCTGATCTCCTCATATTATCAAAGAACGAGACACAGCTGATGTTCGAAGGAGTTTAATTTTTGCTGCTTATACCTACAGTTTTGTTCATTATTTGATCACTACACTAAGCTTACATCCACAGATGAGAATGGTTACATAAATTGTCCAGGAAACTGGGTGCTTCATCATATGACTCATTTCTCACATCACCATCACATTCTCATGTAATGCATTCAGTACTGCAATCAGTGCACCCATCTGCTTGTCCCTGCTGGCCAGTCTTCCATTCCCTACATGTAAACTCTTCTACCAGAAGCAGATACTGCCCCTCAGCTGCTAGATTAATCCACTCTTTTCTGGAAGAAAAGCATGAACTCTGATTTAAAAATATGATTTACATCCCAGCTGTTTAACATTTAGTAGTGAATCCCTTCAGTGCCTAGAAAGATCACAGTCATTGGATGGTGAGAGGACACATCATCTGCAAACAATAGTATGGCAACCCTCATGTTTCCACCCTAGATACTCTTCAGACCTTGACTACACCTTGACATCTTGCCCATAAAATCACAAATAGTTGAGACAAGACACAAGTCCCATACCAAATGTGAAATATCTCAATTAACACCAAAAGTACAGATACAACATATTCCATGTATCCATCTTCTAGTTTTCCATGTATTTCAGTGGGCTATGATAACAGCATATGTTATATATTCAACAAGGCTTTACAGAGAGAACATAGCTTTTTATAATGAGCTGTCTGTGGGTGCTTTCTACAGCAGTCCATAGGTTATTTATTTTTTAGTGATTCAGGTAGTTCTGTTCTGTAATTTTGCTGTAGAAACACGAGAGTTAGGATATTATTTTGAGGGTTTCTAGTTTAGTTATTTTTTTAAGTTAAAGTTATTTAATGTAGCATTTTGGGTTCTGTCAGTAATAGCATTTATGATTGTCAAATTGCTGTCCATCTTTCCCTTTCTGTATGCATTTTTTCTTTTTTTTTTCTTTTACTAAGTATTCAGTTCATTTCTCAAGGTTTGTTTTAAGTAAGTAATGCCTTTGCGGGGGGGGGGGGGGTCTGTGTGTACATTTTTTGTGAGCAGTGTGAATTTCCTTTTTTTTCTTTTGTGTAAATGGGGCTTCGTTATGTGTGAATGGGACTTCATTATGATGGCTAAAGACAGAAGTACAGTGGTGGAAAATACTTGATTTTATAGTCTAGTGAGAAACAAAAATACCTATATTCTAGCACATCTACACATATTATCAAGTCCTTTCATCAGTGCCCACTAGTATAATAAAAACGTATAACTGTATATATCTTTATGTATTTTTTACATAATGCACACATATATGCATACATGTGTGCATGCTGTCACACAGACAAGGGCAAACACACACACATGCACTTACACATGTATAATATGAGTGGTCTGCAGTACATCACAGCACCTTTCTTGAACAAAAACTGAATGGCACTCCCATTGCCAACAGTCTAACATGAATACTCCAAAAATAAACACAGATCATGCAAGGAAAAAAACAGAGGTTTTGCACCCCATCCCATGATACTTATATATACTGACTCTGGCACTGCATAATAGCAGTTAACAGGCATATGACCCATCCCTGCTGTTACAATGATTGTACACTGGCAATGTCATCTAGCTGATCTGTCGATGAAACAAAGTTGACAATACAGCGGTTGACTATACACTCATTTATAAGCTTGGAGGGTTCCATATATCGAGAGAGAGAGATGTATAGATATATCTATTACTTCATAGATTCATAGATTAGTACTAGGCTAATTGCCCTTGCGAGCCATTTTAAGCCTAGCCAATTATCCTCAAACCATGTACCTTATGTTTGTAAGGCCACCCTCCCAACCCTCCTGAATATCCATATCATTTATCTCTCTCTCTCTCTCTCTCTCTATATATATATATATATATATATATATATATATATATATATACATTGAATGATTGAAATTACAAAACTTCGAACTCATATGGTCGGGACCATGTGATCGAAGTTTTGTAATGTCGAACATTAAAACGAAAAAAAAAACAAATTAAAACACATATGCAGGGGGGCAAGCCCCCTTGCACCCCCCCCCCACCCCCCCCTATTAAAATATACCAACTCCAAGATCGCACTACAGCAAGAAAAAGGGAATATTCCCATTTTGAGCTGTATGGCAATCTCCACTTGTGTTCAAAGTTTTAAAACTTCGAGCATATGGTTTCGGCCATAAGAAATTCGAAGTTCTAAACTTTGATCACTTAAATAGGACCCATAGATATAATATATAAATATATATATATATATATATATATATATATATATATATATGTGTGTATGTGTGTGTGTGTGTGTGTGTACATATGTAGGGTCTTTTACACGTGCTTGTGTACCATTAGCTCACAACACATTTCTCCACAGCCGCACATGCTTACTGATAAATGCTCTAATTGCCACCATCCACTAAACCTAAAATCTTCCTCCCCTCCCTTCCATAACCTTAACTCTGAGCTAACTGACAGTTGCTGCCTAAACCTAAAGCTCCCCCCATCCCCATTTTCCTTCCCCATTTACTAGTTCCTCGGCAAGATCTTGATGGCATCTGACTTTTGCAGCAGCTGTGTTCCTGAACTGATTTTTGAGTTTGAGCAGCTGCTCGGCCAGGTGGGCAGACAGGGAAACAGCTGCTCGAGTCCCTGGCTGTGAGTTCCTGGATTTTGAGCAGCTGGGGCTTGCTTGGCTGTAAGGGTTCCACACATGCAAGTTCAATAACAATGCCTGCATGGGGATTCATATTGAATGCTTCAGCAATGGTCCCCGTCAATGTCATCAGTCACACCATCAAAAATGTTAGCCATATTAAGAATGCAAGGTGTACCTTTCACAAACTTATAATGATTAGGGTTCATTTTATGTGTAAGTTACCCATTTCACTGTTAATGAGAGTGACTTGGATTTGTTCATGTGTAAATACTCGACAATTAGTTAGCAAATGATTACAATCATAGCTAATAATCTGATAGTGGCCATAGGTGAGAATCAAGCCCCAGACCTTGTGTGTGTATGAGAGACCTTAATCATTATTCCAGCATCTAACCCCATTTAGGTGTTCCATGATTTACAGGTAGTATTAGTGAAGATAATGGGGTGATAATTTTGAGAGTCCGTTACAATTCTGTTCTTACACAGAAGTACCACAACCATTATTCTCCAGTGCTAGGGCACATAACCAGTAGAGAGATGACAATTATAAAATTTAAGAAGGGGTTCCAACAATGACATACTTTCTACTTAACAATAAGGCAACCTGATATATTGTCTGAGTTCATAAAAAGCTATTTTAAGTTTTGGTGACAGTTTCAAGTGTTTTACTATCAAAGCAGTGCTACTAAGCTGTAAACCTAAACTACAGTCTGTATATACTGCTCATATAATGGTAAATGCATTGCACATTGTAGACCAAATATACATCCCACATATACTGTTTATGCGATAATGACTATATTGAACACTTGGGTGTGAAGACCTGCTCCAGGTTTTGCTGTGCATCTTTCAGGCACATTTGAGTTCATCTGACACATCTTTAAATATTCTTGAATATTGTATTTCCTCTGTCCAGCTGAAGACTAGTCCGTCTCCTTCCTGCGTTTTGTAACAAGTGTTTTTGGTTTACTATTATTGACTTATGTTGTTTCCATCTCGGTATTTGGTAAACATTCTGTACAGGATTAGTACACATCTGTTGTTTCTGTCTCGCTGTAGGTTTTATTGCAGGAGAAAGAGAAGGAAAACCTTGTTGTAATCATTACCTTGTATTTTTAACTACACTACCCCTGTGTTGCCAGGTATCCCAGCCACTGGGGATGCACAAGCCAGTGCATTTCTTTGCGCCAGTCCCAAGCCTGGATAAATGGGGAGGGTTGCGTCAGGAAGGGCATCAGGCGTAAAAATTCTGCCACAACATTTATGGCACAGAAATTTCATATTTCCATACCGGATCGGTCGAGGCCCGGGTTAACAATGACCACCACCAGTACTGTTAGCCAACAGGGTGCTGGCGGAAATTGGGCTACTGTTGGCCGAAGGAGAAGAGGAGGGCGAAGGCATGCCCGAAGGCAGGAAGAGAGGAGGAAGGTTAGGAGTGTAGCAGTGAGGGTAGGAACTTTGAATGTTGGCAGTATGACTGGTATAGGAAGAGAGCTAGCTGATATGATGGAGAGGAGGAAGGTTGATATATTGTGCATGCATGAAACCAGATGGAAGGGAAGTAAGGCCAGGTGTTTAGGAAACAGGTTCAAATTGTTCTATCATGGTGTGGATGTCAAGAGAAATGGGGTAGGGGTTATACTAAAGGAACAATATGCCAAGAGTGTTTTAGACATGAAGAGAGTGTCTGACAGAGTGATGTTTATGAAGCTCGAAATTGATGATGTAATGATGAATGTTGTTAGTACATATGCTCCACAAGTTTAGTGTGCGATGGATGACAAAGAGAAATTTTGGAGTGAGTTGGATGAAGTTGTGGTGAGTGTACCCAAGGGTGAGAGACTAGTGATTGGAGCAGACTTTAATGGGCATGTTGGTGAAGTGAACAGAGGGGATGAGGAAGTGATGGGTAGGTATGGTGTTAAGGAGAGGAATGCAGAAGGTCAGATGATTGTGGATTTTGCGAAAAGGATGGACATGACTGTGGTGAATACGTATTTTAAGAAGAGGGAGGAGCATAGGGTGACGTACAAGAGTGGAGGAAGATGCACACAGGTGGATTATATCCTATGTAGGAGGGCCAATCTGAAGGAGATTTGAGACTGTAAAGTGGTGGCAGGGGAATGTGTAGTTAAGCAGCATAGAACGGTGGTCTGTAGGATGACGGTGATCAAGAAGAGGAGGAGGAGTGTGAAAGCAGTGCCAAGGATTAAATGGTTGAAGTTAAAAAAGGGTGATTGTGAAGTGGAGTTTAGGGAAGAGTTAAGACAGGCACTGGGAGGCAGTGGAAAGTTACCGAATAGCTGGGTAACTACAGCAGAACTAGTAAGGAAGACTGCTAGAAAGGTGCTTGGTGTGACATCTGGACAGAGGAAGCAGGACAAGGAGACCTGGTGGTGGAATGAGGAAGTACAAGAGAGTATACAGAGGAAGAGGCTGGCGAAGAAGAAGTGGGATTGTCAAAGAGATGAAGAAAGTAGACATGAGTATAAGGAGATGAGGCGCATGGCAAAGAGAGAGGTGGCGAAAGCTAAGGATAAGGCGTATGAAGAGTTGTATGAGAGATTGGACACTAAAGAGGGAGAAAAGGACCTGTACCAATTAGCTAGACAGAGGGACAGAGCTGGGAAAGATGTGCAGCAAGTAAGGGTGATAAAGGATAGTGAGGGAAAGGTACTCACAAGAGAGGATAGTGTGTTGAGTAGATGGAAAGAGTATTTTGAGAGGCTGATGAATGAAGAGAATGAGAGAGAGAGAATGTTGGATGATGTGGAGATAGTGAATCAGGAA
This sequence comes from Protopterus annectens, assembly GCF_019279795.1. Lineage (NCBI taxonomy): Eukaryota > Metazoa > Chordata > Ceratodontiformes > Protopteridae > Protopterus > Protopterus annectens. The sequence goes on from NC_056732.1 coordinate 1,091,942,653, forward strand.
GTGAAACAGATTAGCAAGGAGGAAGTAAGGACAGCTATGAAGAGGATGAAGAATGGAAAGGCTGTTGGCCCAGATGACATACCAATGGAAGCATGGAGGTGCTTAGGAGAAATGGCAGTGGAATTTTTAACTAGATTGTTTAATGAAATTTTGAAAAGTCAGAGGATGCCTGAGGAGTGGAGAAAAAGTGTTTTGGTACCTATCTTTAAGAATAAGGGTGATGTGCAGAGCTGCAGTAACTACAGAGGGATAAAATTGATCAGTCACAGCTTGAAGTTATGGGAAAGAGTAGTAGAAGCTAGGTTAAGAATGGAGGTGATTATTAGTGATCAGTAGTAAGGTTTCATGCCAGGAAAGAGCACTACAGATGCAATGTTTGCTCTGAGAGTGTTATTGGAGAAATATAGAGAAAGTCAGAAGGAGTTGCATTGTGTCTTTGTAGACTTGGAGAAAGCATATGACAGGGTGCCTAGAGAAGAGTTGTGGTATTGTATGAGGAAGTCAGGAGTGGCAGAGAAATATGTAAGAGTGGTACAGGATATGTACGAGGGTAGTGTGACAGTGGTGAGGACTGCAGTGGGAGTGACAGATCCGTTTAAGGTGGAGGTGGGATTACATCAAGGATCAGCTCTGAGTTCTTTTTTATTTACAATGGTGATGGACAGGTTGACATATGAGATCAGACAGGAGGCCCCGTGGACTATGATGTTTGCAGATGACATTGTGATCTGTAGTGAGAGTAGAAATCGGGTTGAGGAGACTCTGGAGAGGTGGAGATATGCTCTAGAGAGCAGAGGAATGAAGGTCAGCAGGGCTAAGACAGAATATATGTGTGTAAATGAGAGGGAGGATAGAGGAATGGTGAGGATGCAGGGAGTAGAGTTGGTAAAGGTGAACGAGTTTAAGTACTTGGGATCAACAGTTCAGAGTAATGGTGAATGTGGAAGAGAGGTGACGAAGAGAGTACAGGCAGGGTGGAATGGGTGGAGAAGAGTGTCAGCAGTGATTTGTGACAGACGGGTAGCAGTAAGAGTGAAAGGGAAAGTCTACAAGAGGGTAGTGAGACCGGCTATGTTATATGGGTTGGAGACAGTGGCATTGACAAAAAGGCAGGAGTCAGAGCTGGATGTGGCAGAGTTAAAGATGTTAAGATTTGCACTCGGTGTGACTAGGATGGATAGGATTAGGAATCAGTATATTAGAGGGTCAGCTCATGTTGGACAGTTTGGAGACAAAGCAAGAGAGACGAGATTGCATTGGTTTGGACATGTGCTGAGGAGGGATGATGGGTATATTGGGAAAAAGATGCTAAGGATGGAGCTGCCAGGTAAAAGGAAATGAGGAAGGCCTAAGATAAGGTTTATGGACGTGGTGAGAGAGGACATGCAGGCGGTTGGTGTGACAGGGCAAGATGCAGAGGATAGGAAGAAATGGAAAGAGATGATCCACTGTGGCGACCCCTAACAGGAAAAGCCGAAAGATGATGATGATGATGACCCCTGTTTTGCCAGGTCTGTAGCTCTTTTCCAAGGTGGCATAAAACAGAAATAACATAACATTGTAAACATTCTATTCTGCATGAACTGAAACCAAATTGTGCAAGAATAAAAATGCCTTATATTAATTAATATGACTACTTCACTAATTAACTCAGCATTCTGACCATAGGAGAGGCAAAACTGCTGTCAGGGGTAAAAAAAATTTATTATCAGGCTGAAATGAAAATAGTTAAGTAACTGACACCATTTACATGTATGTAAGTAAATGTATTAATATAATTGTATTGTTGGCAAATTAATTATCTGAAAAATTACAACCCAAGCAGTAGCAATTGGAAGGACCTCATTCAGAGTTCTATGCTGCTTTCATATGTGTAAATGGCAGGGATGTCTGCTTGTGCAGGGATTTAAGCATAGAAAATCTAGAACTGTGTGGCAACGATTTAAATATGCAGTTTATCCTGTGGTGTGTGTGCACTTCCTAAAGCTTGAACATGCAATTACTGCAAACTGTTGCTAAATATATCTGGTTAGTGTGAGTTTCTGAGATAGGCAGCTCCAACACTCACCCAGTAATCAAGGATCCTCAATCATCACCACTGGCAACAGTGGGGGATGTACACACACAGTAAACTGCAATTTCCCTTGAGCACACAAAGACCACAGTCTGCCTGGGGATGGTTTCTCCCTTTTACTCCAGATCCCCAATAAGACTCCCCACTGGCACAGCTATAGAGTTGAGATCTCAGCTGAGTGGCCAAGCCAAGACTTCCAGCACCCTCTCTGTCCAACCAGTGCTTTGTGCCCCTGCCCAGGTAGCTGACAGTCACAGACACTTTGAGGTGTGATTTATACACAAACACACATACACACCTGGGAAAGGCTGGCACTTCTTATCAACTACTTTAATGCCCTTAGCAAAGAGTGTTTATTCTTACTGTGTAATGTTACTATTAATCCAAATGGTAGTTTGACCAAGAGCAAGGCTGTTAGGAGTGGCCTACACAGTGTCACCAAATAGATATGTAAGCACTCTAAGAACTTAAAATATGTCTCACAAATATCACCCGCAAGGACAGGTTTAAATATATTTAATAATAAATAATAAAAGAACAAGAAAATATACAGCAAATCATCACAGTAACTTGAGAGTTCAAAATCACAGGAAATATTTAACATTGCAAGACAGTATCAAATAAATAAAGGAAACATCTAAGCTATACTTCTCTATATTCCTAACTGTATCCAAGAGAAATTACTGTACCCTAGTTAACTTACAGAACATGGCAAGTGTGGCGAATGGATCTTCTAACTGATGTTGTCAGGTCAGAGACAAATACAGAAATGCACTCTCTGTCTCTGTCTCTGACTCTCTCTCTCTCTCTCTCTCTCAGAGAATTCTTAAATGAATATCTCAGATATTGCTGCTGGGATACTTGCAGGATGGCATCACTTTTGTCATATGACTATCTCAAGTGAAAACCCCCCATTGCTAGAAACTGCCCACATTTAGCATCTCCCTGTGAAAATGCATAGACAAAGGCTTTTCCTCAGATGTTTGCAGACCCTGAAAGTCCTAAAACAATAAAACACTTCTGCATCTCAAGCCTAGTAATTATCTCTCTTTCAAGTCAACACAAAGAGTCCCCTAGTATAGACACCCTGTCTCCTGTTGGTTAAAACTGAAAGGTAACATTCTTTTGTTTATGGCCCAGCTATAAAGTAACTTAACCTCAACCATTCTTCTGAAGTTTTGCAAGTTAATCTCCTGTGTTTCAGTCTGCCCTGTTAATATATAGGATCTATAGTATATAGACGAAAAATCAAAATGTCGAATGCTCACTTTAGCATGAATGCAGAAATTTGAAATCGCTATTATGGGGGGCCACACCCCCCCCTAAATATATATTCCACTACAGTGAGGAAAGGGAAAATATTCCGATCCTCACTGTACTGTGATCCAAAAAATAAACATCGACTTCCTGCATTTACGCTCATGTGAGCGTTCAACATTTTTTTGACCCTATATACATATATATATATATATATATATATATACTGTGACAATAGTTCATAAAACAAAATAACTCTTCAGCACACGTCTGTACAATATGACATACAGTTCTAATACATTTGTAACACAGGCATATGAATCATGTTGATATTGACACAACTATTTACAAAATTCCATATAGCTGTGCTGGCAGTAACCATTTACACTTCTATATAAATCATATTAATATTCACAAATGGCATATAATTATTTACAAAATTCCAGATAGCTGGGCTGGCAGTATTTCCCTTTGTCACAGGTATTATCAGTGATTTTGCAGTCTTCAAAGACCACACAACTGCGCAGTATCTGTTAATCTTCAGCTATATGTCTACACTATACTTCAAAAAAAATATGCAAGCAGCAATGCCCAACAGGCAACAATGCACATATGTGTAGGGCCTCTACACCCCTGAAAGGGCGTTATTTATACAGTAACACTCACACTGGGGGTCTTTATTGCCCTTAGAGAATAGGCTGTCTGTAAAATTGTTGTATTTTGCTTATTTTTTATTAAAATATTATTTTTGTTTACATTTTTGATGCAAAATAGTTCCTCCACCTAATTTTTCATACTTGCAGTGGTGTATGTAAATGGTATTAGAGGAAGTATTTTATCTCCAAAATAAACAGTTTTTCAAAACATGTCCAGATATTTACCTCATTTTTCCCTCCCTCATAAAATTAGTGGTTTGTTGGAAATCATTGAGTATTGAAGTCACTAAATAATGACATGCATTTAAATTTCAGACTTTATTTCCTTCAGAAAATGCATGCTAACACAAATCCTGTTATTCTAGCAACTTTATTTCATATTTAAAATATTTTCCTATTTTTGAGCCTTTGACCCTCCCTTTATTTTTGGTTTTATCCAGATTTTGTGAGCTAAGAGGTTCAGAGGTATGCATACTATACCTGTCAACTGTAAATTTTTTTGCAGAATGTCCAGATTTTTGTCTCATACTTTTGCTCTGTTTTTCATAAGATGTGGTTTTCTGGCAAATCCTTGGCAAACTATTGAAGACAAGCAATGGTGCAGCGGTTGCATTGTTGCCTCATAGCAAGAGGATTTCTGGTTCCATTCTTGACTGGGGTGCCTTCTGTTTGTTGTCCATGTGGGTTTCCTCTGGGTGCTCTGATTTCATCCCATGTTACAAAGACATGCATCTGGAGTGTTTCTCCATGGGCCTCTGCTGAAAATTGGCTTTGTTTCTAGTCAGACTTTCCTGGTAAACAAATGTTAAATAAATAAAAGACTGAGGTCAGAAAATAATGACAGACAGTTTAGTTTCAGACTTTATACCCTTCAGAAAATTCATCAAAACCTGCAATTCTGTTAACTATTTAAGTTTGTAAGAGCTATATTTACAAATTGTCTATTTTGCCCCCCCCCCCATTATTTATGACTTTGTCGAGATTTCTTGATTTAAGAAGTTGATGTTGCGTGTACATGTCCAGGACCAAGGGTTAAATGTGTTTATCTCCCTCTTACAAAAGCACACTACCACTTTCATGGCTGCAAGCATGCATACACTGACACATGCAGACAGACGCACACACACATACACACACATACTTTCTTTTTTAATGTTTGTTTTACTTTTAAACTTAAAACAAGAAGAGGAACCTTGTTGGCAGAAACCACGCAAGCAAATCCTTTAGATCCTTAACGCATTTATTAGAAAAACCAACAGAGCGTTTTCGCCACGGAACACCGTGGCTTCTTCAGAGGTATACAATACAAACATAAAACACTCCGTTTATGTCAGGTAAACCAGGAAGTGACATCTTCCTGTTTCCTGAGAACGGCAGCATATTTTTAAAACCATATAAACATCTTAAAATGTCATGTAAGACAATTTAAAAAGTGCATAAAACGCACCAAAAAGGAAAAAAGCTCAGGCATGTTACATATTGTGAATGACCAGTACAAGTGTCATACGGATATTTTATGTACGTTGCCGTAAAACTAAAAACAAAACAAGGAGAAAAACATCCCCTAATAAATGTACATGGATATGCAGGACTACTGAACAGGTGCCTACCATCCCTGGCTTATAACTAGATAACTAAAGTGTATATAGTTACAAATAAAGCCGGTGTCAATCAAGCAAAGAAAACCCTACGTAAGGTCAAATAGATGTGATAAAAATAACAACATTACTCCCTTGGGTCCGTAATAAATACATTTAACCCAGTCCCAAACACCTGTATTTTAATAAATAGAGATAAACAGGTAACTAACCAAAATAAAGGGCAGAAGCAGGACTTAATCTATCACACCAATACAACGAGATCTATCTAAGATAGCTTTTCAATTTGAGAACAGGGGCTATGTTGCAGTTACTGTTTAGTCCAGGGTGGCTAAAAGCGTCTAAACGTAACTGCCATTCAAGCTCCCGATTTTCCAAAATTAATGAAAAAGGGCCACCTCTAACCTTTAAAGGGACGTGGTCAATGGCCATAAATTGGAAACTATGACCTGGGTTCGAGGCTATATGCTTTGCTAGTGCGTTGTCATCTTTACTGTTCCTGATTGCATATAAATGTTCATACATTCTAGAGATAGAATGTATGAACATTTATATGCAATCAACGGTGCGTTGGCGCTTAGCCACCCTGACTAAACAGTAACTGCAACATAGCCCCTGTTCTCAAATTGAAAAGCTATCTTAGATCTCGTATTGGTGATAGATTAAGTCCTGCTTCTGCCCTTATTTGGTTGTTACCTGTTTATCTCTATTTATTAAAATACAGGTGTTTGGGACCGGTAAATGTATTTATTACGGACCCAAGGAGTAATGTTGTTATTTTATCACATCTATTTGACCTTACATAGGGTTTTGCTTGATTGACACCGGCTTTATTTGACATATACACTTAGTTATCTAGTTATAAGCCAGGGATGGTAGGCACCTGTTCAGTAGTCCTGCATATCCATGTACATTTAGGGATGTTTTCCTTGTTTGTTTTAGTTTTACGGCAACGCATAAAATATCCGTGACACTTGTACTGGTCATTCACAATGTATGCCTGAGCTGTTTTCCTTTTTGGTGCGTTTTATGCACTTTTTAAATTGTCTTACATGACATTTTAAGATGTTTATATGGTTTTAAAAATATGCTGCCGTTCTCAGGAAACAGGATGATGTCACTTCCTGGTTTACCTGACATAAACGGAGTGTTTTATGTTTGTATTGTATACCTCTGAAGAAGCGGTGTTCCGTAAAACGCCTGTTTTTCTAATAAATGCGTTAAGGATCTAAAGGATTTGCTTGCGTGGTTTCTGCCAACAAGGTTCCTCTTCTTGTTTTTTGTTTGGCTTGGTTATTTTATTTTTTGTTTACTTTTAAACTTGCTAAACGGCAAAAGTGCTGCTTAGTGAGTATAAAATAAAGGCTCAATCTGGCTCTCACTTTCATGAATGCATACACTCATACACACAGATATGAATACACAAACACAGACACACTTCTTTTTTTTTTTAATTTTACACTCACTAAACAGTAAATGTGTTGCTTAATGAGTGTGAAATAATGGCACCTGTTAGCTCTGTTACAACCCTGGTTCCATGGCAGCTTGATATACTGCTGTGAAGTGGCAGATTTGTTTTTCACTGGGCATTTACCTGTACATTAACACCCTGCTGGAGAACCATCATTGTCCAGAGTGGTGATGTTCAGGTTGCCCATTGTCTAAAGACATATAACAATTAAAGGAACATATTGATGTATTATGTATACATCATGTACATAACCTGCACACTTTATGAGTGTGGTGTTTCCTTTTAGTAGAGGAAAACTGCAGGATGCAGTACCCAAGAACATCATTACAAGAAGCACACAGTTCCCCAGGACAGAGTTGTTAAACGGTCACTCCATCTGTTCTGTGGGTCACCTTTGACCCATCTCACCCCTCCTAGGCTTGGTCAGCACTCATTAGTTCACAACCTGCTTACCATGTACGATGTGTAATCCACCTGGCTCACTGGAAATTCTGACCCTCTGGCTAACAGGACACTTCAGTTAATATCTACTCCTTCTTGTATATCCAGCAGCAGACACTTTACCAAACAACATTAGCCAGCACCCTTGACACTATATATGCCCTTTTGGTTATAGTGAAGACTTAGGAACATTTGGTGGCCACCTGTGCCTTTGTACAGAGGTATGGATATTCTGATTTTCCTGCCTTCCTAAACTAAGTTGTTTAGATTTACCTCCTAAGCCACAATTATTTGCAACATGGCAAGTCACACACTAGGAAATACACAACCATTAGAAATGAAGTAATATCTTTCAGTGTTGCTTATATTCCTTACTACGGGTAGCCACATAAAAGAAAACATATCACCTTTTACATTTCCAAAATCCCAAAGGAAGAATTATATTATTTACTGAACAACTGCAATCCTTCACTTGTACATATTCATTATACACATTTCCAAGAAATTATGTCTTACTAA